>NW_015386619.1:31151-32303 GCF_001527695.2 Protobothrops mucrosquamatus | reverse complement strand
CCCCCCCACCCCACCCCTGCTGCCAATCCTCAACAGAAATGCTCACAATGAAAACCTCGGACAGGAGGAAGAGCGCCGCCGGGTAGGCAGGCAGGTGTCTTGCTCGGCACTTTTTTCAGTGTCATTGTAACTTTGAACAGTCATTAAGCGAACTGTTGTAAGTCGAGGACTATCTGTACTTTATCACTTTTTTCCTTTTTGGGGGGGGGCATCAAGTTTCTGACATTTTGCTAGGCGACTGGTGGTACTTGGATGTTGCCATATCCTAAAAGTGCTACAATGGATGAAAAGGTTGAAAAGCCCTGCTTCAGAGGGTTTGAAGGTACAAGTATAGCTCCTGTGTGCAGCAGCATTTTTCTCCCAGGATCAAATGGCTGCTGAGCAATTCTGGAGGAGCTTTGTTTATCTCCTTGCATACTTTGGGAATATCTCCTTCTCCACCACTAAAAACTGGTCTTTCCTCTTCTCTCTCTCTGCTTGGTTTATTTCCAACGTATATGCAATGGCTCATTTAAACTTTAAGCAATAAAAAATGGATACAATGTCCAGAGCATGGCTGAGCAGAGGAAAAGGGACCAAGTCTGAAAAGCAGTGAGCAAGAAGTGATTATTATATGATAGCTCTTTTGTTGACCCCAGACTTAAGGTTAGAAACACCTAGGTTGGGGGTATACAACCTTGGCAACTTTTAACATCTGTGGACTTCAACTCCCAGAATATGGGAGTTGAAATCCACAAGTCTTAAAGTTGCCAAGGTTGGATAAACCTGACCTCGATAAAAGAAGTAGTTCTGACTCGGAGTGTAAAAAAGCAACGGAAGCTCAAACAATGCTTTTCTGTAGGAATTTCAGAAAACGTTGGAAAATTTAAACTTATACAAGTTTATGCTGTTATTCACAGCTGTGTGCTAATGCTGTGCATACTTATTTTAAAAGACACCTCTTGAAAAAGCTATAAAAAGAATTCTGCAGTTGATTTCATGCTGTACACTTAACACCAGACTCAGTTGCAGCCGATTATAAAAGTAGAAAAGTTATGGTTTGAATCTCTTTGCGATGAATTATCTCATGCACCCAAAACAAGTGGACTTTAGATAATAATAATAATAATAATAATAATAATAATAATAATAATAATAATAATAATAATAATA
>NW_015386619.1:6164-30976 GCF_001527695.2 Protobothrops mucrosquamatus | reverse complement strand
TGCCCTCAGGCGCTTTGGAAAATAGCTTGACTCCCTCTTCTTTGTGGCAGCCCCTTTGTGGACTTTATCATAGAGGAACACATACCTGCTTTATAGCTTGCTGAAGCTTCTCCAGATTGATTTCTTTGGCTTCCTTTAGCAAAGTTCTTTCATCCATTTTTAACATAGAAACTCTATATTGGCACAGCTCGACCACGACCACATCAGGTTGAACCTCCTGTATTGTCTGCAAGAGATGGATTCAGGCTCAAACCTACAGACAAAATTAAAAAGAACCAACCTGCAACGTTCTATACTAGAGTGCCGAATAGCCTCATCAGAGACATCTTTAAAAATGCAATGAAGTATAAATGCTTGTGTTCTGTTTTCAAAATTTTACAAGTTTAAAATAATTACATTGTTAAAATGATTTAAATAATTTAAATAATCTTTTTTTTTAAATAACTTTTTTTAAAATACTAGTTTTTCTAGTACCCTTATAGAAGTCATCAAAAGAAGTAGATGACAACGCTTCTTTTTATGTAAAGAAAAGAATTCTATTTTTTTTCACATCAGGACTTTTGTCCTAAAAACGCTGTCACACACTCCATTCTTCCTTTAAACCTTCAAAGTTGTATTAAAGCCACAAAGAGATCCTCAAACTATATACTCATAGATTATGTATTTTATACTACAAAAATGGTTTAATAGAAGCTTGAAACAAAGGTACATTCTCTTCAATCATAAAGAAATTCCTTTTTTTGTATTTTACAAAGATCTTCAAGATTTCATAGAAGATGCTCTATTAAAAACCCCCGCTGCAAATATCAATAATTACCTTTACCACATCTTTTTTGCTGCTATCGCTGAAGTGGGCAGTGCCAACGACATAAACTTTGGAGCCCTCTTCAGTTGCAAATTCCGTCACAGTGCTTGGAAGGCTGGGCTTCTTCTGCCTCTTCTTCATCTTCATCTCCAGAAGTATTTTTAATGCATCTGCATCAGCTTTGCGTATGAAAACAGTGACATTCATTTCAAAATTCAAATATTCAATGGCGACCTTTCACAATCCTATCATCTATGCAATGGAAGTGACTAGACTAGGCTAAGTTTACTAGACTAAGTTTACTAGTCTAACCTCCATTTTGGGTTGTGAACTTTGGGGACAAAAACAGGAAGGGTTCAGAATGTATACCTAAAACCTCTTGATACCATTCACTCTTTTTGAGCCCCATTTTGGTTCTGTTTGCAAAAGCCTTAGGATCCTCCCCTGTTGCTTCAGTGCCATTGGGGAGAAAAACCTGTGTTAAGAGATTCCAGCTGATTCTTTGAAGGCATAAACAGTTCACAGATGTAATACAGTTGTTTACAATCCAATTTTGTTGCATGTCAACAATAAAAAATCGTACCAAAGACAAAATGATCCAGATTTATCATACTCTATTCCAAATCACTGAATTGGAGAGAGTTGTTTTTTGCACAGGCAATTGTTCATAGAACACTCACAATTTAAATATCATCAAACAAGCTAAGCAGCTTGCCCACAAGAATTAACATGTTTTATTCGTCTAGCCATTAAATCAGAAAGAATAATACCATAGTTATCTGTAATATAAGATCTCTGTTTAGGAGGACATCATAACTATAAATCCTATTTACATCAGCTTTCCTCTAAATGCAGAAACTTTGCAAATAATTGCTAGCCTGTCATCCTATGAGCTACCTGGCTCTTAAATACTCAGAATCAGTAATGCTCTATTGCTAACTCTAACACAATTTTGGAATTCTTACAGTTGCTACTATATAAATTAGCCAGTTTAAGAATTCATTGTTGATAAAACTGTCATGTCATTTAGGGTATTTTTAGATACAAATATTCTATTTCATCAAAATAGATCCAAAAGCCAGATTACTGAAAGCAACAGCTCTAAAGACAAAGCAAAACTAATGAAAACTACTGTTCATTAAATTCTATTTTTCTAATAGTTTCCTGCTAACACATTATTTTAAGTGTCTCTACCTTTAAGTTATTTTAAGCAAATAATATATTACAAAGGTCTCAGCCAATCCTGCAATAACAGGTTGGTTTTTTTTTTAACCAAAGGAAGTTATAAAAATGGTGAATATCTGTAGCTCTGGTGTAGGATAAGGGTGAAGGCTCTTTCTCCGATCTTGTGGGTTGGTTTCTGAATGTTTCATAACCATCCCCTAAACTCTGCTGAAGATGTTACCTATCCTGGTTACAAAACATTCAGAAACCAACCCACAAGCTCAGAGAATGAACCTTCACCCTCAGTTATAAAAATAGAAATATGTTGTGCACATGGAAGCCTCTAGAACACATAGTTCTACAAGAACAAAATGATGTGGTTCATTCTACCTTGTCTAATATGCCATCTATTCTGCTACATGTGTAAATTAATCCAAAGTGGAAGTCTTTCTAATGTATCAAGCTCTGACTCTTTAGGCTACAGCAGTTGTAAACAAGACTTAATTTTCTCTGAGAAGCCCTAACTCTAATCAAAACTGCTAATGGCTTTGAAAGAAAACTATGAAGCAAATTCCAATAGGATAAAACATACAAATATTTGATGCAATGTCTGAAGCATCTTCTGGACCATCGCCTTCTGCGTTAGGTAAAGGTTCTGGTTCTGCAGCAATCTATATGGAATAAAAACAAAGAATGCAGACTTTTTTTTAATTATTATTTTTTACATTCTAGTTTACACCACTCAAATTCATTCACTACTGGTATTGGTTGTAGGTTAAGAAACAAGTTAACTTACAACTTCAATTATTCTACTGCTTGGAAACAGGCTGTAATTGAAAAACACAGGCAATTCCAAGTGTATATGGATAGTTACAATGACCTTACAAGTTACAATGAATTGACCTCAAATTATGTTTGTGATGATCATTAAGGGATCGTCGTGTGACTGCGCCCGATTTTACAAGCCATCTTTTTTCCTCATGGTTGTTAAATGAATGCAGTGATTGTTACGCGAACCCATTGTGTGCAGTGGGTATTTTTTGCCAGAAACAAGAAGTAAAGCCAATTTCTGGCAAGAAATGTCGTAAATCGTGGTCATGTGGCCACAGGACTCTGCCAACGGCTATAAATATGGGTTGAAGACCA
Source organism: Protobothrops mucrosquamatus (assembly GCF_001527695.2). Classification (NCBI taxonomy): domain Eukaryota; kingdom Metazoa; phylum Chordata; class Lepidosauria; order Squamata; family Viperidae; genus Protobothrops; species Protobothrops mucrosquamatus. Next base: position 27,861 of record NW_015386619.1, on the reverse strand, counting down.
AGTGACATAAATGCGACCACATGACTATGGTGGGGGGGCAGCCTTGGATCTTTGAAAATAAGTCATAAATCGCATGGAGGAGGTTAGTTGAAAATCTGAATAGTCCTAAGTGACTGGTCATAAGTGGAGGACTACCTGTAGAGCACCTACCTAAAAACAACAATACTGTAACGTATTAATTAATAATTAGCCATAAATGTATTGCGCATATGGCAATGGAGGCAGGCGAGCTATTTCTTCCTTTTAGAGATGAATGGTTTTAAAGAGATGGTTGTCAATCTTTCATGTAAATGCATTTTGGGCTATTTGCCACAAAAGATTTGCTGGATGAAACTCAAGCACACCCTGCCCTCTCCATGTAAAACAACAGGCAAGGATATAATCCTATTTCCTTAAGGCAAGTCAATGATAAATAAAGTAGCTGTATTAAGGGAGTTCTGTTAAAAAAATAAGATTTATACTCATCTTTTTATTCAAATGAATGCTCAAGGTTTAATAACAAATCCAGAGTGGCAGTATATAATGCTACAGCTCTCAGGGTGGAAGGAAGATCTATTGGTGGTTTCACTGTCACAATGTTACTTTGGTAATTTATAGTGCGTTGCAGGGCAAGTATACACAAGAGTGTAGCCTCTGATACCAGATTTTCAAGGCCTAGTAGATGGATAGCCTTATCTTTAGATCAGTCAATCAGTCTAACCTAGCCTTCCCCAATTTAGTGCCTTTGACTCTGCCTGCTGGGAGTTGTGAAAGTTTAAATTCAACACATCTGCAGCTTATCAGGTTAGCTTCCATCTTCTGCTTGTACACTACACACACCACAAATATCTGCTAAATATACCAGCAGAAGTACTTCTCCCAGCTACATACCATATTGTAATTTGCAAATTTACCTCTTGCTGTTGATCCCCCTCCATCGCTGGAATGTCCCTTATTCTTACCAATCAAATAAGATCTACAGAAAAGAAAAGAGAAGCTCTCAGGATACTGTATTGACAAAGTTTAAAGTATCTAATCAAAAAGTACCAGCTCAAGTCACTAATTAGGGCTAATCATAAATGTCCGCTTAAACTAAGAGTATATAAATCCTGCCCAAAAGATATTCAAGAAGTATGAAAGACTGGCTCGATTTCTCTCATAGATATGGGGGTGGGGGTTGAATCAGTGTTGATTCCAGGCAACTTCTTGGACAGGTCTCTGCAGTTTTCTAAGCAAAATTTCAGAAGTGGTTTGCCATTGCCTGCTTGCTAGGACTGAGAGAGAATGCCTGGCCCAAGATCACCCAGCTAGCCATGTGTCTAAGAGATGACTAGAACTCATTGTCGCCCAGTTTCTAGCCCAGTGTCTTAACTACTACACCAAACTAGATCTCAATAATGACAATGTTTATTAGTTTATGCAAAATGTGAAGGAAAACAAAAGGTAAAAAAGGCAGCCTGAGGTTGAATATTTACCTAGCAAGGTATATTAAGCTTAGTCAGATGTACATAAACCAGTCTGCAATTGTTCTCCTCACCCATGTAGAGAGTAAGGTTGATGATCTTGATGGACACGTGCAGAAACTGTTGCCTATTCAGAGAAGACTGAAACATTTTTTAAGTCCTGAAAAATCTGATAATGTTTGGAAGTCTCTCAAGCATCACCTCCCTAACTCACTGAAGTATAAGGAAAGGAGGCACAGAGCAGAATTGCAAGACTCTGCTATTATGCCAATCTCTTACAAGTAGACTTGACTTATGACTGTCTAACAATTATAAAGGTCTCAGAGAAGTCCACAAAGCCCATAAAGTCATTGCCATAAAGCACTTCCAGCCCATAAAGCACTTCCAGTCATTGCCAAAATGTTACACCATCATCCCAGTCACATGATCATAATCTGAGTGCTTGGTAACCTGTTCACCCTTACAATTGGCTGCCAGGTGCCCCCATGTGATTGCCATTATTTCTGCCAGCTTCCCCAGAGGGTCAATGAGGAAGCCACCAGGGAAGGTTGCAAGTTGCTGCTACCTATTGAGAGGACTCCCATTCATCTCTGGAGGCTGGCTGAAAGAGCTGCCTGACAAGGGGACTGAACTTCTTTGATGGGATGCAGAAATGTGAAGATTTCAGCTCTGCTCTAGTACACTGCCAAAGCTGAAATCCTTTGGCAGGCAGTTCTTTCAGCCAGCTCCCAGAGTTGAGAGGGATCCCAAATCCAAGCAGAAAGCAGAGAGACAGCACATTAAGGTAAAGAGCACAGGGTGTCTCAACCATATAGGGGAGGCCCAGCACAGACCAATACATTTTTCTTCACTCAGGGGCTGAAAATCCTGTTTGGATTTCCGCAAGGAAGATTTTCAGCTCCTGAATAGAAAGCAGCATGGTAAGGAGCACAAAGTGCTCAGAGGAGTGAGAGAAACCCCTGGGAGACTTGGTAAAGGCTGCACATTAGTGTCTCTTCACTCTTCACTCAGAAAACCTGCCTGGATTTTGGCAGGGAAGATTTTCAGCTCCTGATCAGAGCCTCCCAGGATTCCCGCCCCCCCCCCAAGGCTCCTTATATAGGATTTTGTCCACTTAATGAGCTCTGAGATCATTTAACAAGTATAACCTGGAGTGCTGGGATTGTGGTCATTGAACAAAGCAATCATGTGGGCATCTCGCTTAACAACTTGTTCAATGACCAAGATTCTGATCTCAATTGTGGTTGTAAATCAAGGACCACCTACATTATAATTATCATCATTATTTTTGTAATTTTAGCCTTCCTGTGGAATTGGTTTCATAATCCGGCCTAACCAATGGGGCTGACATCTGCTTTCTTCCCAAAATCAAACTCTCAAGTTAAAATCACAAGGTTTAAACAATGAAATCTTCTCCCTAGTATTTTCTCACAAAAATGTGCAAAGCATAAGCTAAAAATGCATCTGCTGAAGTGGCTATAGTCCACAAAATTCTATATCACCTTAAATGTGTTAGCCTTCAGATGCTGCAGCACTCAGAGAAGTTAACTATGTAATTATTTCAGCAAGTCCTTTAAAGCCAAGCAATTCATCACAGGAGACCAGATAGCTTACTGCTATCCTATGAATGGTGGTAGTGGTGGTGGGGAAGTAACATTCATAAATGGAAGAAAAAGAATGGATATGGACTATGACAGCAAATCCACGATTTCCACTCCCATTGTATTCAATACAATGCTACTTCCAGCTCCTTTGTTCAGATGACTTAATATAACAGTGCATTGGGAGTTGGGGATAGACAGCATAGCAAACACTAAAGTTATATACACTCCTTCTAGTATTTTTGCCATATGGACCAAAAAGTTTGAATTGGATTGAATTACAAATAGCTGCAAAATAAAGTCATTAGAATGGACTTCAAAAGGAAAATGAATCCTTCAAAAATGATTATACCTTAAAGATTCTGTTTAAAAGTTGCACTAGGAAGAAACCTTTTCCAAGATTAAAAAAAAGTATCAAATTTACCTTTAGTACTAGTTGCACACAAATTTAAACAATATCACTGATAGCACATCAAATGTCCAAACTCGTTTGTAAGATGTGCCATAGATTAGAAATTAACAATACAGAAGAAACAGACAAAGCTTTTTCTTAGAGATACAATTTTTTTTCATTTAATTACTCACATTTATACTCATACTTAAATCAGAAATGTTATTGAATGCCCCTGTGCTGAAAGGCATAACATTATGAATAATACTATTTTTAGATCTGCTCTATTCCAAATGTTAACTTCTAATGTCCCGGAACTTACTGAATAAATCTGTACCAAGAAACCCAATAATCCTTAAATTGTAAATAATAAATTGCAAATAATAATGTGCAAATGGGAGTTAAGTGTGACTAGGAGCTTGCTGAGGAAGAAGCCTAAAGTTTCACTACAGATTTGTCTAATTTCAGCCCTCTGAATTTTACTTTATTCATGTTTGGGCACACCCACTCTTTTCTTTATTTGGCCTTTATGGAACTAAAAAGTGGTATTTAATAAGTACTTGATGGAAGAAGTTAAGTCATTAACTGTGGCTTGCAAATCTGACAGACTGAAGTATAATTTTAGCTAAACAATTCACACTTATACTGTGCCTTTACAGCAGTGGTTCTCAACCTTTTTAATGCTGCAACCCCCAACCGGTCGTAAGTCGAGGACTAAAGCGGTCGTAAGTCGAGGACTAAACCGGTCTTAAGTCGAGGACTACCCAACCGGTCGTAAGTCGAGGACTTTCCCTGCCCGGGAGCGCCGCACATGCATGGTTCCGCCCCCTGCGCCGGCCGAGGCGTAGCTGGCAAGCGGCAGAGACGGAGCAGGCCGACCACTAGTTGGCCCAGCTTAAGGGAGGTAAGGCACCCGCCGGAAAAGGGGAAAAAATGGCGGACAGCCTTGCTTGGCGACCCCCGTGAAATGGTCGATCGACCCCAAATGGGGTCGTGACCCATAGGTTGAGAACCGCTGCTTTACAGCTATAGAGAATCAGTCAATACGTGATCATCCACCTCTGGCTTTCTAAGGCTGGACATCTTTGAAAGTAGCAATCTGCTATTCTGTTTATTTATAAATATACTCTAATTCCCTAACTGTACATGGTCGCTAATAAACTGTATCATAAAAATCAAACTTAACTCATGCCTCTTCAATAACTTTTTTTTATAAATCATATTGCTAAAAAGTCGAAAACTACTGCAAAATTCAGTTAAACTTGATCAATTTCCATGAATTCATCCTATCATTTGCATATATGCCATTCTAATACAATATGTTATTTTTATTTTAACACTACAATTCCACATGATCTAATTGTCTACCTGCAAGTTTGGCTTTAGCACCATTTCTCTTTGCATAAAACATCCATGCTACAGTTACCATATGTTTGTTTGGTATGAAATTGGACTCTTTCCAATTGTTAATTATCTCCCAGTATTTCTTTGTCAGCAAATTAAAGTTTCTTATTTTATACTGACATTTTCAACAATAAGCAGAATACTTCTCATTCATCTTATTTATAATTTTAATGTCTGACCAAGTTCTGAATCACCTTCTATTTTTTTTTTTTAATATATTGAAACAGAGAAAATCTCATTTTCCCTTGTCTCCAGAGAAATATCTGAATCTACTTAAAGGTACCTTTAATTTATTCACATTTGAATTTTCTTTTAAACCAATCCATACAAACTCCTTTTATTATTACTTTTTCAGATTCTGGCCTAGTTCATTACAACTAATTTGTTTTAACATATTTCAGTTGAGTTTGAAAGTTTTTAATATCTATTTTTTTCTAAGTCACTACACTGATTCATCTAGAAAAGGATTATTTTGTTTTAAATTTTCAGATGTTAAAAATGTAATTGCCTTAAGAAATAGTCTGGTATAGGGGTAAAGGCACTGGCTAGGAACATAGTCAAATTCACCCTCAGACACTGAAACTCACTTTGGGACAATCACACTCTCACTTATTGTTGTGGGGGGGGGAAGGAAGAAGATAGTGTTTGCAGACTGTTTTGAGCTCCAAGTGGAAATATATGTTTAACAAATGAATGGGTAAATAAATGCTATCCCCAGTGATAAAAAAATGATAATAATTGGCATATTTCTATAAAGATCTCATATTCCCAATCAATTTGAAATCAGTTTGGTACTTGAGATTCTACTTACTCTCTTTTACCACCCATGAAATAGATGACTGTACTCCAAGGGTTTTCAAAACAAATGAAGTAAAATATTTTTCCAGATAATTATTTTTTTAAATAAACGTAGTAGTCTACTATTCTCAGCTTTTCCAGAAAAATAATTATCACGTTGCTTTGGAATTGATCAAGTTAAATCAAATAAGGGAAAACAGAAACAGATCAGCTGCTGGTATTTTTGACCAATGAAAACAATAATGGTATACTCTTTTGTTATTATAGACTGCAAAATACTAACCTGCTTTAACTTTCTTTTATTTAACTATATAGCCAATGGATAGATCTTAGTGCACATTCCACTTTAGTGACAGGAACATTCAGCTTTTAGATCAATTTTCTGAGGCATTAAGTCAGTGGTTCTCAACCTTTTTAATGCGGCGACCCCCAACCGGTCGTAAGTCGAGGACTAAAGCGGTCGTAAGTCAAGGACTACCCAACCGGTCGTAAGTCAAGGACTTTCCCTGCCCGGGAGCGCCGTGCATGCGTGGTTCCACCCCCTGCGCCGGCCGAGGCGTAGCTGGCAAGCGGCAGAGACGGAGCAGGCCGACCACCAGCTGGCCCAGCTCAAGGGAGGTAAGGCACCCGCCGGAAAAGGGGGAAAAAATGGCGGACAGCCTTGCTTGGCGACCCCCGTGAAATGGTCGATCGACCCCAAATGGGGTCGCGACCCATAGGTTGAGAACCGCTGCATTAAGTCATCCCCAAACATAAAAAGACCTGACTGCTGCACCATTCATTCTGGAGTCAAGACAGTGAACAGTCAAGAGCCCAAAGTTCACTTACAGGACCAAGAAATAATTGGATGCTGGAATTTGTACCCTGTCAAACTAGCTCATCTTTCAGGAGTTTATGCAATCATTTGATGTATTGTTCAGTCACCATGAAACCTGTTAGACTACAATTCAACTTAAGTAACTTTTAAGTTACTTAAATAAAGAATTGTTACTTCATAAAATACAGATATAGTAAGCTCACCAAATGTACAAGAGGGAACTAAATGCGAGTCAACTCTGGTTCCTTAAATGCAGGGGAAAAACATGTATATCTGATGTGTACAGTTAAAGCAGTGTTTCTCAACCTTGACAATTTTAAGGCATGTGGACTTCAACTCCCAGAATTCCACAGCCAGCATTGCTGGCTGTGGAATTCTGGGAGTTGAAGTCCACATGCCTTAAAATTGTCAAGGTTGAGAAACACTGAGTTAAAGCAATCTTCCCCAACTTGGTGATGACTACTGGCCACAAATCTGGAGAGCACAAGATTGGAGAAAAAGGATTGCAATGTACCCACCATACAACACACATGAATTTCCAGGAGGTGATAATAGACTTAACAAAATAAACACCCCTTTTCCCCAATTCTTAAGCCAAAGAGTTTGGTACCTCTTTTATAAATATGAAATCTTTTCCAAAAGTTCATATACTATTTGATTAAACAGGCCAACCTGCAAACTACCTAGTTCCAAGTAAATGAGGGGATAAATGTGTTTTCGGTCTTTTAAGTGAGACCATAGCTAGATCAGATTTACTGGAACTGGCACAGGATATCAAATACATATCAAACATCTTGGTGCAGAAATGTTGCAATATATAAGTTTTGGGCATAACAAAGGAAAGTCAAACCTCAAAATTAGATTCACATGGGACTGCTTTCTAGTCCTGTTGACTTGTATCTAACCTTGTTTTAAGCTACTGGATTTTACTTTTAGTATAACTTTCATGAAATAGAACATGGGCATATAGACAATTTGATACACACACACACTATATACACACATATAATTAAAATGCCACATTAAAATGATATTTTATATATTATCATGCCACTGCTTCAATTATTCAAATAATTCCAAAACAAGCCTCTGTTATTACAATAGAAAAGTTATTTTAGTAAGGGAATGAAACCTTGCATTTTTTGGAACATATTAGTAGCAATATGAATTTAAATGCATATTGTTCTCTTAAAATTTGAATTTTGCTCCAATTCAATTTCTGGCTGAATGGTATCTTTCTTCATTAAAAGTGCTATTATTACAGGGCAAAAGGAATTACACAGATGATTCCACCAACGAAAACTACAAAAGTGTGCTGCAACCTATTATTAGCAAGCAATCTAAATTGCTTTTCCAGTTTCTACAAAATAACACATATTTGGCAAGAGCTAAGAATAGACAGATAAGGTCCCTTTACACTGTCACACATTATAATATTGTCATTTTCTATCTTAAAAAAGAAAAGTTTGATTCGATCAAAATTCCCCAGCGCCATATGCCACTGCCGGGTTCCTTTACACAACTTTCCAATTAGGCTGCCTCGTGGGAAAATCCCTGAAGAGACTTTTACCTAGATAAGTTGGGAGATGCTAGGGAGGAGAAAAAAAGTTTAAAGGTACAACAAAGCAGACATCCCATCAAAAATAATACACAATATAAAGCAAGCCCACTTGTTCACAAACTTCCACCAGAATAAAAAAAAATAATATTAATTTCACACCTCCCGCTCTTCTCCCCCCGCCCCCCAACTTGGCATTTGGCCATTTTGGAGAAAGGACGGTGGGGAGGGTGCCTGAAAATTAAACCGATATTGTCCCTATTGCAGTCAAAGCCTTGCCAACGACATGCCGTAGACACACCAAGAGAGACTCGGCCAACTCCGTACTGCTCCAAAGCAAAAATTAAGCAGGAAACACTAACTACCTCGCCCCTTACTTACTTTCCAAGCTATGCCGCTCCCCGACAAGGGAGAAACCTTGTGCGTACGAACCACCAGCTGAAACTCAAAGCGGTTCCGGGACCAAACTTAGAAAAGAAAAAGTCCCCAAAGGGAAAACGAGTCCTCCTGGGACTCGCGGCAGATTAGCCTGACAACACGTTGTATTAGTCATTCATATGGGAGGTGGAGGGGGGGGGAAGTGCGCTGCTGTGCATTCTGGTAGCTGTAGTTCAGCCTCGCTTCCTGCTCCTCTCCTCTGCACGGCAAAGGGCGGAGATTGGAACGGCCAACTACAACTCCCGAGGTGCAGAGCAAGGCGCATGTGCGCTGACTCGAGGAGCGGAGAGTGGTCCGCTTTCGTGTTGGAGTTTCTCCGTGGGAGGGTTTCTGCATGGGTGGAGATGCATTCTGCGAGCTGCAACTTTGTTTATTTCTTGAATTCAATCTATAGAGCCGCCCATCTCTGGTTTTAGGAGCTTTTCTGGGCTATCAACGTCTGTAGAGGATTGTTGGGGAAAGTAGTGTTTTCTAAGCTTAGCGAGTTTAAGATATACGGATTTCAACTTCCACAATTCCCCAGCAAGTCTTCTGGCTGAAGTATTCTGGGAGCTGAAGTCCACGCGTCTTAAAGTTGGTGAGATTGAGTAACACTGGGGTAAACCATTACAGAGTTGTGATACTTCTGCTCCTTAGTCTCCCTAGATTCTGTTAAATCAGTGGAATTTGCTTGTTCTGCAAAACTCTGGACAGCCACTGGATAGGAGCAGGAGGCTACAGCTTCCATATCTCTTTGCTGCTTTTTAGCACTCATGGATTTTTGCATGTCAGATTTGGAAGTGATAGGTTTGGTTGTTTTTTTTATGAAGGTGGGTAAGATTATATGTGTCCAACAGGAAATGCTGGAATGCCAGATAAGATGTAATGCTAGGCTCAGATTCCATTGAGCTAAACTTTCTAAGCCATTTTGGAAATTAAAAACCCAAAATGGAGAGAGAGTCTATGTAGATTCAAGACTAAGACATACATGGTGACAGATGACTTCCACTTATCACTAAACTCCTGAGAAGAGAGTTCTGTATGTCGTTTGGGAGGAAGAGGGAGTGACATCAACAGAGAGGCCAGACAGAAATGGGATGTGAGAGATGCAATGCAGCTGCTTAGGTTCCTGTAAGACAAGCTGTCTCGGTGTGCCCTGAAGACTGGAATTTCCCCCATCCTCCCCCCACTTTCTTTCAAAACTACATCTAAATATGGCAGTGCTATAATTTTAGGTGCATTTGTTGTTTTCTCCTTCCAAGTAAGAACCCAGGTTATAACAGGGTTTCCCTGCTTTGGGAAGTTACTGGTCCATTTGCAGTTTTGAGAGGACTCTTGGCAAACAATTGTCACCCACACTAGAAGCCAAAGAACTGAGCTGCAGTCATCCACCATTGTAGTTTCCAAAGTTTCTGGGTTTTATGTGGCACTTACAAGGATTGTTGGGAAGCTTGGTGTTGATGCTTTGCAGCATGCTTTGTCTCATGTTCATTTTTGGGTTTTTAATTAAAAAGCTTTTAAAACTCAGGTAAGTTTCTGGGGAGGTGACAAGAGATGCCATATCAGGGACAATGTCATTTCCAGATATCAAGTGGAATGATCTGGTCTCATGAAATAAAAAAATACAAATATCCCATTTTAACTCGTATCAATCATTCCAGTATTTTCTTGCAGCATAAAATCAGTGTAATTTTTTTAATAACAAGGACAGGCTAAAGAACCTACAGCATAGCAAATGCAAATGAAGATCTCTGCAGTTCAGAACAGATGCTGGCTGCAGAGAATGGTAAGATGGGAAGGAATGTGAGGAATGATAAAGCAAAAAGGGATGTGAGTTAACTGCTCAAACAGTTCTGATGTTCGGCAATCCTATCTTCTTAACAGGAAACTCCCTCGATCTCTGCCCCACCTACAAGGAATTCTGGGATTTCTGGGTTTTAAGGTTTTGTTGACTGAAATGAGTGTCATTAATATGAATAGGACAGTGGATTCTAGACAGGGGTGGATAGATAAAAAGCTAGAACAACATGCAGAATAACAGAAGACATTTGGGGCAGAATAGGAACCAAGGATTAAGAATGCTGGATTACCGTAAGGCATGGATTACTGATAATAGAGAAAATCAAGAAGAGAACAAGAGTTATTAGAGCTACTATGGGTCAAACTGGTGGAATGAAATGCCTCTTGTCCCAATCCCTGGAGATCTTTTTAGGGATCTGGAAACATGCTGAGTGTCTATATGGAAAGAGAGATATACTGTTTAATAGTCTCTAAAATTCTAGGATAATAAAAAAGGACCTTAAGACCTGACTCTGCCAGACGGCTTGGGGCCCCAAGAGGGAAGCATCATACTGGAGGTAGTTGATGAATTAAGAAGCAATCCCGTTTCCCTCCTTTCTGTGCATCCTGCCTCCCCTCTTTTTAGTATTCTTTTTTATTATTATAATTTCCATTTTTTAAATAGATATTTTATTAAGTTTTTATAGTTACAAATCTTAATGCTTAATAAACAAAGTGTTGTCTGGGTCCACATATTTAACGTTAATAGTAATACAACTTCCATTCCTACTCTCTATTCCGTTTTTCTAGCCATTTGTAAAAATTATCCCACGTTTGAAAATATTCTGTATCTTCTTTCCCTTTCATTTTCAATATAAGCCTATCCATTTCCGCACAGTCCAAAATTTTTCTAATTATGTCTACTTCCATTGGTGTTTCTTCATTTTTCCAATACTGTGCAAATGTAATTCTTGCTGCTGTTAATTCATGTAATATTAAATATATACATTTTTGTCATAGTTCTCTGTAATTATACCTAGAAGAAATAGTTCTGGCTTAAGATCTACATGTTTTTTTAACATTTTCTCTAACCACATGTGTATTTTTGACCAAAATATTTTTGCTTTAGGGCATGTCCACCAGAGGTGATAGTATGTGCCTGGCTTTTGCCTACATTTCCAACAATTACTAGACATGTTTTTAAACATTTTTGCTAATCTTGCAGGTGGTAAATGCCCTCTAAAACATTTAATATAAATTTTCTTTATAAGTAGCTGCCCTTGTTATTTTATAGTTTCATTCCCACAAGTTTTGCCATTTTTCTAATTCTAGTTATGCCCAAAGTTTTTTGCCCAAGTTATCATTGTTTCTTTGACTTGTTCATCTTCCATCTTTAAGTTTAACAAAAATGTATAGAGTTTCTTAATCAGTTTTTCATCTGATGACAATAATATCTGGTCAAACACTGTTTGATCTTTATAAAAACCATATGTTTTAGCATCTTTTTTGTATCTCATTTGCATTTGCAAGTGTGGCCACCATGATAGCTCAATGCCCTGTTCTTCCAATTCTTGTTTAGTTTGTAATTTCCCTTCAGTATTCAAAATGTCTCTGTATGTCACAAGTTTCTCATAGTTGATTAAATTTGGGGTGCACAAACACTTCCATTGTCGAAATCCCTCCTGGTATTTTCATTTTTATCTTTTCCCATGTCAAAAGCAAGGCATTTCTTATATAGTGATTTTGAAAGTATGGATTTTATTCTTCCCATATCATAGAAAAACATGTCATCCAAGTTGTAAGTTATGTCCTTCCAGTATAGTAATCTTTTGTGTCTAAGGGTTATCCACTCTTTTAACCATGTTAATACAGCTGCTTGATAATATAGTTCATTTTCTTTTGCTTCTTGTAGCAATTTCAATCTTATTCTGGCTTTTTTCCCTTGCCAGATAAATTTCAAAATCAATGCATTTAACTCATCAAAAAAAAATTCTCTAATTTTATAGGTATTTTTTGAAATAAAAAAAGTAGTTTTGGTAAAATATTCATTTTCACCGTTGCTATTCTTCCCAACATCGATAATTGTAGGTTTTTCCATCTTTCCAAATCTAATTTTATTTGTTTTAATAGTTTAAAATAATTATCTTTTTTTAATGTCACATACCTTGCTGTTAGGTATATCTCCAGGTATTTAACTTTCTTAACTATCTGGAGATCTGTTTTTTTCTGACAATTGATTTCTTTGTTTATCTGTAAAGTTTTTGACTCTCACTTTAGTCTTGTCTCTGTTTATTTTTAATCCTGCTACTTCTCCAAATTCTTCAATCTTTGTCAGTAATTTAGGGCTTGTCTCTAAGGGATCTTCTAATATAAATACCAACTTGTCCGTAAATGCTTGTAAATTATATTTTTCATCTTTTTATCTCCATGGTAAAAAAAATATCTATGAAACAATGACCCAAAAAATGGGTTGTTTAGTATAAATTAATGATGTTACATTGGTACAGTAGAGGTAATCTGGGACCACCAGATTATGAATCACTAGGGAAGAAATGGCCTCAAACTCTTCCATAGCATCCAGGCATTACATAATGCCATAATATCAGTTGCTTGCTTTTTGCTTCATGCTTTTGTGATCCCAGTTATTGAGGCTTATTTCACAAACCTTGACTTAAAGCAAGAATCCCACCTCCCTCTTCCACTCACTTCCTCATCCACCCATCTGCTCATCCATTCTTTCCACTTTTCCAATCCCCAGCTTTGCTTGAGGCAAGAACAAATGAATTGATGAAATATTGTGATCGATGACTGTTGGAAAGGGAAACTGGGGGAGATAGTAATGAAGGAGCAATGGTTTGATAACTTTTCTCAGATGTGACAAATATCAAGCAATTGAAAGGGAAATTACAACTGGCTTTTTGCTGAGAACCAAGATCATCAAAGAAAGAACAATGCTAATATTTCTTCTACTTAGTCTCGAACTAAGACTTTTTCTGAGTTTCTGGAATATCCATAAGTGAGAGTCCTAGAGACCCAATCCTTTTACCACTAAATCATGCAAGAGCAATCTTTTTTCATGTAGGAGAATTTTATTCATTTTTATTTACTAAAATACATATTTATTTGTAAATCAGGAGTCATCACACTGTTCAGTTCATTGATTCCCTTCATGAAGTTTCAGCTTGTTCATTGATCCCAAATTTATTATACAAAAATAATTTAGATTGCAGTGTTGTAAGTAACAGTACTAATAATAATAATAATAATCGAGTCAACTCGAGGCCATTCTCATTGGTGGCTGACCATCCAACCCTGGGTAACACCATCTCACTGGTAGCCATCTCATTTTCAGGACTAGTATGGAGCTCTGCAGAACCCCAAAAGATTAATAGACCCCAATTGGCCTTCCATCATTTATCAACCACCTGTTCACTGCCAGACATTTACTGACCCTGTTTTGATCCCTACCCATGGATCATCCATTATGATAGTCTCTTGGACTTTTGGGGGTTGATATTGACCACTTTGGGGAACCCTGTGCTAAATATTTCGTAAAATAATATTTGGTACATAGCTTGATGCTCTAGATCAAAACAAAGCAGAAATTGTATTTCATTCTTTAGTTTTATGGAGAAACATGTTGAAAACGAAGAGGAGTGTGGTGCAATTCAGATCCAAAAGATAGTTGATTCAGAATGGGTGTGGGCTTGCGTGTCACCTGAAAGGTTCTTGTCCCTTTAAATCTGGATTGCAGCATAGCCCTAGAAATGAATACAATTGGCTTTCAAAAGTATAGTAAATGCTTTGTAATAGATTAGCCGCTAGAAGGAGCTCACATGTTCTTTTTTTTAATGTTTCACAAATCTAGACAACTGGATACATTTCAGTCTGGGGCTGGACAGCATATGACATCTTCATACAGTAATTTAAAAAACAGAAATTGCAATATAAATAATCTTCAGTAAGTTTTTATTAGAAGAGTATAAAATCAACGATTGCAACTGATTTAATTGAGATAAATAATTAAGAGGGGCACATAAAAAGCTTTCTTAATGTACAGAATAGTTTAGGATTGTCATTCTGGTGACCATATCTAAAAGAAATTAGTACTTCTACATTTTGGGCAGGAAAGGCAGTTCAACTCTGTAATTAAAAATCCTCATTTTCAGTCCTGATCTAGAAGTCTCTTATACATCATGCCATGTATATTTTTCAAAATTATATTTTTTTTAAGTTTGACACTTGATGACTACATGAATATATTGTTGCAGTTTCATGACCACATTCAAGAAATATTGCTGGTTCTAATTGCTTTCCAAGAATTGCCACAATAGAACATATGTTACAATAGTTATCAAACTGAATTATTATTTAATTTTTCTTAATCTATACAGTATATTGATAGATTTTATAGGGTCTAGTGTCTTTATTTTCTTTATTGTAAAGAGGTTATTTGTTTGGTATTCTGCTTTCTGTTAGAGACAGAGCTGCCTTTTAATATACGTCTACTTTGTGTTTTTGTATATTTAAATTCAATTAATATTTATTCTGCATTTAGTTTTCAAGTGCATTATAAATAATGCAATATTAGTTGTCATCATCTGTGGTCATGTGTGCTTTCCTTAGAGATGGATTCTTTCCATTGCTACAAGATCAAACCTTCTTTGGATTAGCATGTTTAGGGCTGCAGAAGGCAGGATAATAAGCGGAAGGCAGGAAAGACAAACAGTGGGGGGGGGAATCTCTTTCCTTCCATCCAGTGGTCATCTGGATTTTTGTGACTGTAAACATCCTGAACTCCAAACAACCCTGCTCTCAACATCTCTGGAAGCCTGACTCTTCTCTCAGGCTTTGGAGTAACATGGTTGTTGAATCCCTATTGGTTTTTCTACAGAGATTTAAAACTATTTTTTCATAGACGTACATTTTTAAAATTATTCATTGTAAGCTGCCCAAGGCTATCTAGAGTGAGGCAGCCTCCAAATTTAATAAATAAATAAATAAACAAATCCAAATAACTATGGTTTATTCAAGAAATTGTAGTTAAACAAACTGTGACCTAACTTACTCACCTGCTTACTCATGTTTTATTTCCATTAGGTTCCATTAGGCCTATTCCATAAGTGAGTGGGTACTGTATTTCAGCCTTCATTTTGTGTGATAAAAGTATCCTCATTAGCAGAGGAAACAATGACAAATTAAAAATGCAAATCTATTGAAAAACAACCCAAGTGCTCCAGTAACAACTAAACCTTCCACAAGAAGAGCTGTGTAAGAATGGTATTCAGGTGTGCACAAACTGTAAAAACCCGGGATTTCAGAAAAAGGAAACAGACCACCTATACAACATCTTCCAACAAAATAGATACCCAGGCAACTTTATCAAAAAGTGCCTTACCGCTCAACCCACTATAGCACAACCAGCACAAGTTATGAAAAGGACAACATTACCATATATCAGACAACATCTCTGAAACAATGCACAAATGATTACAACCACATGGCATCACCGTAGCACACAAATCAACTAACGCCTTCCAAAACATCTTAAGCCACCCAAAAGACCAGTAACCCCGGAAGAAAAAGACAAGTCATTGACAACAAACAGTGTAAGAAGTATGAGTAAATCTTTGGTCCTGGTGACCGACTCAGATTGGATCTTGCATACAATGTAAGGACTGCAACAGCCACCAGGTAGGATAGACAGGGAGAAGATGAGCAGAGTACATCCATGAACACCATTAGCAGTCAGAAGACAAGATGAAAGCTCCTTTCTCACAACACATTGACAAACTCAACTATAGTTTCAATTGGAAAATTGCAGGCATTGTAGACCAAATCCAAAAGTACTAGGCAATACCTATAAGACGGGGATTCTAGCAAATCAGACCTCAATAGCCACATAGAGATAAACCATACAGTATTTACACACCATTCATACAGAGAAAATAAAAAACTAAGAAGGAAACAAAAGGTCCAGAACACATCCTGTCCATCAACCAATATCCAGATAAGTAGCGATTAACACCAGACAAACAAGCAGGCAGAAAACAATACCCTAATCAAGTAACTACCAAGGAGAAAACCACATCTTTACCAACATGATAGGACAATTTATTATATATAAACAGAGCAAACCCCACACTCACTAGCACTGATAATATTATCTAGTTGGGTAATGAAATGTCTGCAAGCAAACAACCAAGCTCGGAGACTACCAAGGACCCCACAGTACTCAATCATTATGAACAGTAACAGACTTTAATCACAACTTTCTCAATCACATTAATGGTTTTCCCCCTGAGTTAATGGGAGCTTTTGGAAGTAATAGAAATAACATTTAGAACCCAGGTTTGTAACTTAACATAAAGTTAGAAAAGGAATCATTTTGTCTCTCTTATATTCTTCTTGTATAGCAAATATTTCAAAATACAGTCAGTTGCCATTGTTTCTCCAAAATAAATCAAGCCTTGTAACACATCCCTCTTCTCCTTTACTCTTCTCACATAGTAAAATGTTGAGGGCAACCAGTGTATTATGTTTAGCTTAAAGCAAGTTACATGTAAATTATTAATCCACATAGATTTCTTGCCTTTCCTATGAATAGGACAAACTGCTGATCTCAAATACAGATTGACAAGAATTTTCCGATCACTTTATGTATTTTATAACAGTTAGAGGCATTTTATTATTTTATTTTAAAACCACTAACAGTGTGATGGAAAAATGGGGAAAACAATCTGTCCACAATCCATAGGTGACCTTAATGAAACATGAATCATGAATCAGTACTTTGAACTTCATGAACCCAAGTATCATAATCAAGCAATTTGGCATAAACTGAAAATATAAAATCATAATTTTATCTTAAAATTTATGTTAAGCTTCAGCTTTATCAGTCAGAGAATGCATGAATGTCTTTTTCACTGTGTTCTTACTTAACTGGCAAATTAATCTTGCTGTTTAATATGCCCTTTAATATAAATTTCTATTTAGATTAGTTTATGGCTAATAAATTTCAATTTAAATAGTTGACTAGATTTCTTTTAGCCCCAAGTTTAAATCTCACAATTTGGGAGTTAAATTTCATGTTCTAGTAATATGAAACATATAGTTTTAGCAAGTATAGTAAGTAACTACAGGTAGTTCTCAACTTACAACAGGTTGCTTAGTGACCATTTGAAGTTACAATGGACTTTCCTGGGGTAATTATGACCCAATTCTGAATTCTGACAGGTACCTCCTGCCTGCAGTCATGTGACCACATCAGGTGCTGGGCAACAGGCTCATTCAGCATTTATGGCCATGTGCAGCGTCCCCAGTCATGTGACCACATTTTATTATGTTTTTGCTGAAAATTGGCATTTACTTTCAGCAAAACTGGCCCATAGAGAACTATTGGTTCACTTAAAGACTGTTTAACAACTACTACAAAAAAGATAGTAAAATTGGGTTGGTGACTTGGGTGACTTGTTTTATGACTGTCATGACTTATGACTATGATGGACAGGCTCTATTATGGTCATAAGTTGAGGACTACCTATAAATGTTTTTAATATTTTTTCTCAACATAGGAATATACTGTGGAATAGAATCACAAAATATTGGGAGGGTTCTCTGTACATCTACCAATCCTATCAGAGCCTAAAGAAGTAACACTACACACCCTAATCCTGATTAAATTCTCTGTTTCTATTATGAGTTAAAAAAATTTTTTTGATGTGAGCACTAGTTATATATTAACATAAACAGATAACTTTGATTTGTTGGTCATCATACAGCTTCAGAACCAGAGGCATCTATGAGGGTAGAACAAAACCAAAATTTCACCCTCTTTTACATGCATCAACTCTTGCTCAGAACATATCCAGGAAAAGAAGGAAAAATTGGGACTGATGTCAATTTGTTAACAAAAGAGGAAGGGGACGCAATTTTGGGAGATTCCATTATTAAGAACTGCTCAAAAATAGATTGTATTGGTTGCTTTTATGCTTTTATGTACTGGGTTTATGAAGTATGGTTTAAAAAATGTAATATCGGTCTGCCAGGTATTGTCTCCAAGATTAATCTCCTGTCCCAGCTGCAAAATGCTTTCATTTTATGAGTTCCAATTAAACAAGAGTAAATAATCTCTCTTATACAGTACATAGATACATTACAGTATGGAGTAAATTGACTGGATGGAAACCTAAATTGTCTATCATCTCTTCTGGAATCCTGTATCTCTTTCCATATAAAAGTAGTTGCAAATGAGCAAGAGGACTGAATAATAACGTGGGGTTTTCTGTGTACTTCTAAACACTTTTCTAAAATTAATGCATAATAAAGGAAATTCTTGCTGGTTGCAAAGTTCACATTCATCTCCATTAACGGAGCCTTGTATTTCAAAAGGGTTGATGTTTTTCAGATTATCACATATCACGGAAATATTTTGAGCAGCTTTTGAGATGAAAAGCAGAATTCCATGCTGGGGTGTTATGTTGCTGATAAGGATATATTGAAAAATGGTGGTCTTCAGCTTTGCAGTGGGGAAAAGTATATTTTAGTTAAATAGAATCTTATATTCTCGGTTGAGGGGGATCAAGAGAAGGCACCATCAGCTTGCTAAGTCAGTAAACCAGGGCTCTCATGGAACCTGATTTTTCCAAGTGGCAGTTCAGTGAAAAGCAATCTTTGAAGTTTAAAACCTTTCTAGCATTGGGAAATCAGAGAACCATGACAAACCAATTAGCAACTGGGATATCAAGGTGTGGCATGTAACAGGAGAAACAAGGACAGGAGCCCTTGAGTGACAATTTGAGAGGCAGGCAGTTCCCTGGAGGAAATTCTCTGGAACGTTAGAAACAGCTTGTACTGCAAGCACAAGACTGAATCAGCCCAGCTACACATTTGACCAGGCAAACAATCCAACTGCATTTGTGATGTGCTGGTGGCAGACAACTATACAGACTAACAAGTTTGCATTTTGGATTCTGACCAGGTTGAGCAAGTTATAAACTCTATTTTTTTCTACTCTGTGGAAAAGACACAGCACAACATTTTTCTAACTGGAACACCTGGCAGCATCATTAACAGCATTCCACAAGAATCTCTGGTGAGGCAACCAACACTATCCAGTTGACAAGGTGAAGAATAAAGGTGGAGCTCAGGAGCATCCAGTGACAGCATACCAGGACTGGAAGCACCTAAGCAGCAGATCAGAAATCCATCTCTCCTCATCCAAAAGGTAGCATGGCTCTCCTCAAACTTTTTCTCATGGCTTTCAGCTTTGTCTTCTGGGCAGCAGGTCTAACCATGCTCACCATTGGTATCTGGGCCAAGATTTCATTAGGTACCTACTTGATGCTGTCAACCAATCAATACTCTCCCAACCCCTTCATTTTGTTGGCTGTTGGCATCACTATCATCGTATGGGGCTTTCTGGGTTGCTTTAGTGCTGCCACTGAACATCGTTGCCTACTGCGCACTTATGGGGGCTTCCAGCTGGCTGTCTTGGCTGCTGGACTGACAGCAGGGCTGTCTAGCTTGTTTTATCGTGAGAATATTGCTGAAGGTTTCCAGAATGGACTGCGAGAAGCCATACATTCCTACACCAACGATGAGGAAAAAACAGAGGCCCTGGATTTCATTCAGCGCAACCTGAATTGCTGTGGCATAGACAGTTACCGCGATTGGTTTTCCTCACCCTGGTCTGTGGAGCAACAGGCACCTAATGGCTCTGTGCCCCTCAGCTGTTGTAGGACCCGAAAAGGTTGCCTGCATGCTCCACTCCCTTCCGATGCCAGAGGTATTTACCGCAACGGATGTTTCAGCAAGGTGCATGACTTTGTCAGCTACAATATGTTCTACATTGCCTCAGCTGCACTTGGGCTGGCCCTCATGCAAGTTGTGGGGATCATCCTTTCTTGCCTCCTGGCTGCACGTATCCTACCACAGGGAGAATCACTTGCAGGGACCATCCCACACTGAATATGGAGTCCTGAGAGCCTTCCTTCTTCCAAGGCATTGTAGCTTCTTCCATAAACTTCACTTTGCAGGACCAGATTCTCCAACATTGTTGGAGAGTTGCATATCAGACTCTTGTAGACTCCTTTGCTCCATCTAGCATTCCTGAGTCTTCAGTGATTCAGTCCCCTTATTCTTATCCTTGTCACCATGACAAGAAACTACTCGATGTCTTCTCTTGTTCTCTTTTCTTGTAATATAGAACAATGCTATTTTGTCTTTCAGAACTTTCTTTCCCAATTAGCTTCCTTTTTAACACCTTTAGCAACCGGAATTGGCAGCCCTTCTGTAATTCAGCTGGAGATTTTTTGGCTCACTTCACAGATAATTAAACTGTAAAGCTATTCTCAGTTGGATGCCTTTTAAAAACTACTTCTTTATCAACAGTGCTAGGAAGAACAAAACCTCCATTTTTTTTTCTTGTGCCAGCCAGTGAAAGTTTTGTGATAACAGTTTGCTGGGGGAGTGGAGAGAATTGAGAAGATGACACAGATTAAGGATAGAAATTAGTATGATAGGAATGTGGAGGGGGGTTGTAATTTATTATAATTCAGTCATAGTATACTGTAACATGTTTCTTGAAAAAATAATACTATATGTACCTCCGCCTAGAAAAAGGCCCTGTGGCTTCAATAGAGTTTATTCTGAAGGAAATCCATAAGATTGCAGTCCAAATGGCAACCCTCATACACTCATGAAAAGTGTCTTTGACATCATGCTGTAGGTCAACTGTTTCTCCTTTAAATTGTATTTTGATAAGTGATTTACCCACATTATTTCAAGGTGTAGTTATAGGCTTAAGATGTTTAAGATAATTGCTCTAACCTGTCTATCTGATACCTAATATTTTATCTACAGCTGATATCACCATACATTAAGTATTGTATGTGAGCATTACAGAATTTAAAACCTTGGACTGTGATTTTTTTATTTTGTTTTAATTAGCAAGCAAAAATATTTCCCTATTTAGTAATGTTATGTCATCAGAGTTTTTCATTGTATTTCTTCACAGCCTGTCCCCTTTCCTTGTAAGTTATATTCATCCTAATTGACCGACAGGGAAAACTTTTGTGGCGGATAATTTGGCTACCTCATCTTGGTCACATGATTTTCCTGAGGTTAACTCTTCAAAGTTAAACCTGTTCATATGATATGTCATTTGCAAATGTGGATTTTTTTACTTCCATAAGAGCTAATAAGACACTATGGGCATTGTTGTGTTCTTTGTATTCCCCCCCCCTTAATCCCCTATGCATATCCTGATCACCCATTAAGGGTGATTGCCTTTCACCATTGATCGCCCATTAAGGGTGATTGCCCTTCACCAGTGATCGCCCATTAAGGGTGATTGCCCTTCTCCATCTGCATACAGTTTCATGCCCGTTGCTGGTTGGCTAACTAGCAACAGGGTCTTGCCAGCCAATGGAATTGTGTGATTACAAGCCAGGGGAATCCCATAAAAGAGGGCTCCCCTGGCCCAGAGAG
>NW_015386619.1:0-6064 GCF_001527695.2 Protobothrops mucrosquamatus | reverse complement strand
GCTATCTAAAACAGAAAAAGAAAACTTTAGTTATTACCCTTTCTGGTTTTGTTTTTTTAGAGGAATTATTCTGTTTGATTTTTTAAATTACAAATTGCCAGAGATGTCAATGAGTAATAATTTATCAATGACTGGTATGACTAGGTTTATGCCTGGCTTTTCAAGTGGGTCTGATTATCACAGACTCTCGTATTCTATTATTCAATACCCAGAAATTTATCTTTAGTCAATGCTGGCTGAGGAATTTGGGGAGTTCCGCACCTTTTACAGTGGCCAAGTTTGAACAAAAATGGTTTTAAACAGCTTCAGGATAACAGTATTAAATTTGTAATAATTAAAATGACTGCCTAATAAAATAAATCTCTCCAACAGTTACAAACTGAAACAATCAGCTGAAGAAGGAGAGCAAAAAGGTATAATGGTATCATTCAGTGAAAGTATAGCATATGACTTGTCTGGTTTTAAGTGTCTTGTGCGTGATTATGAAAAGTGAGATTAGCTTACAAATACATTTGAATACATTGTTGTAACGTTTATGATATTATGTTTATATTTGTAATTAGTGTAGGGGTGGGCAGCTTGCCATATTATACTGTGAATGTCTGGCAAGTAAATACCCACGATATAACTGTTCTTAAAACTTTACCATTTATGGCAATTTTAAAAGTTGCATTTTCCTTTCTATTTCTATAGTTCTGTAATTGTGTATTTTATGCTGTAACACAAGAAATCATAGCAATGTACTTTTTAAAAAAATCAGCAATTTTTGCAAAGGGATTCTTTATGCCTGAAAAATAAATTAATCCCTGCAAATTGTAACTCTATTGAGAAATTACTTGTGCTCTCTCCCTGCCTCCCCCACCCTGTCTTTTCTGTGTGTTTGTGTGTGCCTGCTTTATGGTAGATTCTTATCCTTCCTAGCTGGTGAAAACCTCCAGGACGGTGACCTTCAGGCAGGTTCAGTGATTAATACATGGGAAGGGGTATTCCCAGCACCATTTAAGAGGCCTTGGTCTGCCCCATCCTCAAGAAATCATTATCAGACCCAACTTGTCTGGACAATTTTTGTCCCTTGTCCAACCCTCAGGTCTTTCCTGCACTCCAAGTTTTTTTTCTTTTTTATATTGTTAACTGATTTGTTTCATACCTATCTAATACCTCTAAATATATACCTAATATGGCTATGACTCAACTAAGTGGTAGCAAAGATTTCAGGTTTGTGTATCTTGGATGCCTCCTGATTGCTTCTTCAGTGAGTTAACCATGTGAAGAGGCAAACAAACCACATGCATATTAACACAAAGAATCTTTTTCTCCCCCAGTCACCCTTTCCTTGGGGTTTGTGGCACTGAGAATAGTACAGTCAATGCCAGATGCGTACATACTCTGTGCATTGACTAGACCACTGCTCAGTCAACCCATTTATAAAAGAAAAAGAAAGGGGCAGTGGGCAGCAGTCTCTCAGACCCAAAAGAGGGATAGATGTGGATAGATTATCAACTGAAGTGAAAGAGGTGATTCCCCAGGGAACTGGCAGAACCAGTCAGAGCAACAGGAGTCCCAGTATGGAGTGTATCAT
The DNA here is from genome assembly GCF_001527695.2 of Protobothrops mucrosquamatus. Classification (NCBI taxonomy): domain Eukaryota; kingdom Metazoa; phylum Chordata; class Lepidosauria; order Squamata; family Viperidae; genus Protobothrops; species Protobothrops mucrosquamatus. Next base: position 4,485 of record NW_015386619.1, on the reverse strand, counting down.
CACTTCTTAGCTTCCCAATGGATATTATCACACTTTACATTGTCCATACATGGTCCTTGAGATGAAATATTATGGAAAACAACTCTTCAAGGGCATAGCCCCTCAAACTCTCCTCAAGCTACTTCATCTGTTGGAAGAACAGAGATACAGGTGGGTGGATGGGAATTTGTGCCCAAGAAAATTTTAATGAACTGTATTTACGCTAAGGCAAGGAAGCTGGGTAAATTTGCTCCAAATAAATGATAATCCATTAGTCATTAGTTGCAAAACTAAGATTGGATATGGCTTCTTCTTCTCCATCATGTAAAGCAGGGGTCTTCAAACGTGGCCCTTTTATGACTTGTGGACTTCAACTCCCAGAATTCCTCAGCCAGCGAGGAGATTGTAGGTAACTCTAAAAAACAGGGGAGTCCTGTTTGGGGGCCCATACCTCCACCTCAGTGCTGATATTAAACCTCCCCACAGTACATAGACACAAATAGGCCAGGAAAATTCCATATGGAGGTATCATGAAGCCAAGTCATGTAGGGATTTACAGGTCAAAGCTTGCACTAAGAATTGGACTTGGAAACCTCTCACTAATCAATAAAGAAACTGGAGAATATAGTAGATGTTTTGTTACTATACTGCTGCATATCCACTAGAGTCCAAGTTGCTGCATTTTGCACCAGCCATAGTTTTTTGGGTTGTAATAGTGTTGAAATGTCTTATATCACTTTACACAATCTAGGGATATTTCAATTCTGAAAATTTCAACCCTGAAGCAGCTGTCTCGAGCATTTGGACAAATACCAGAGCAACAGAAATCAAACTAATTCTGATCTATTGCTTTTATCTGAGTGATAGAGATGTGTATCAAGAAGAAATCAACAGCTACATCTCTGGTCAGGTGGAAGAAAATTGCTCACAGCTCTGAGTCTTCTCTCCTGCTTTGTAAACTGCTGGTATTTTTAAAAAAGCCATATTTTCTACGGAGAAGCTACAGCACAGCAGGCAGATAGTGCAAACTGTGCAGGTAACTGTGCATTCCCATGCTTCACACCCACGTTCTGCTAAGGCATGTGAAATTCCATAAATAAAAAGTTTGCTAATACCATGTTGGTTCGATTAATCCCCTGGATTTTGTTGGCCACATGGGCCTTTGTAGCATTTAAGAACGCAAGGCCTTTATTAGTATGTTTTTTTAAACTTTGGGGATGCATTTTGTCCATATTTTTGTGACATGCTATAATATCCTGCAATTCATGAATTTAAGAAGCACCAGCAGTTAGGGGGCATCTAGGGAGCTTACAGCTTACATCAGTGGTTCTCAACCTTTTTAATGCCGCGACCCCAACCGGTCGTAAGTCGAGGACTAAACTGGTCGTACGTTGAGGACTAAACCGGTCATAAGTCGAGGACTACCCAACCAGTTGTAAGTCGAGGACTTTCCCTGCCCGGGAGCGCCACGCATGCGTGGTTCCGCCCCCTGCGCCCGCCGAGGCATAGCTGGCAAGCGGCAGAGACGGAGCAGGTCGACCACCAGCTGGCCCAGCCCAAGGGAGGTAAGGCACCCGCCAGAAAAGGGGAAAAAAATGGCGGACAAAAGAAATGGCGGACAAAAAAATGGCGGACAGCCTTGCTTGGCGACCCCCGTGAAATGGTCGATCGACCCCAAATGGGGTCCCGACCCACAGGTTGAGAACCACTGGCTTACATCAAAATGACAAAATCAGCACTGTGCTGTCCCACTGCAAGCTCCATCCTTCTTACATATGCATATGATATCACAATGCGTTTTAAGAAGTAACAGGGCTTGCATTGCAATGTTATGCTGTCTCCTCCATTGCCTCTTCCTGCAGATATCATAACTAGCAGTCCCTTTCATTTTATCACCAGGACATCATCTCTGATGTACAAGAAAGTGGCAGCCCCCCCAAAAGGAAAGTAAAACAAAAGAAAGACAAGCATCTCAAATAGATGCTTGATTTTACTGAGTGGGTGGTTTTCAGTGCCTACAGAAAAAAAAAATGGCCACAGGGATAGGGTTGTTAATTGAAAGAATACTAAAAATAAAATTTGTGACCGGCTTGCTGGTTTCGCTTTAGACTAGTTAGAGCTACTAATTGGAAGAAATGTTAAAGAGACTGCAGCATTTCCCAAATAGGAAGAGGAAGATTTCCCTCCAAATAATTATCTCTGCATGCAGTAGGTGAAGCTTTAGAAAGCTAGAGAGCACTGTTAAAAATAAGGAAAGGAGCCAGTATACAAATGACTACAAACATTGTTGCTGCAAATCTTGGATGTTTTGAATTGTTATTTTCTGGTATAAAATGAAGGAAAGTGTTTCCTTGGGGAGGAGGGGGTGTTGTTTGCCTGATGATGTCAGCCCAGGTCAGGAAACAACTCTTATATTTTCTTGTTTCACACAGTTAAAATTTGCTCAGACATGGCATCCACCTAAGTAAGTATCTTTATCAATGAAGTCTACGGCAAAGCATTGGGCAAGTACTCGTCGTCTTGCCTGTTGTGCAAATAATTCTTTGGATGAAGGAAAGAAGGTTTTTTAACAATAGACATCTGCATAAAGCCCTTCAGATGGCATCACAGCTGCAACTTCATTAAACAATGTGCTTCTTTCTAAGATTAATCCATAACTTTATCCAACAGGAAGCCAAAGGCTTTTCTTAATCAAAAAGAATCAGAACACTCTGTCCCCCAAAAGGGAAACATTTCATGCAGATTTTAAAATGAGAATTAGTAAAACACAAAAGATTAGATCTAGGCTTAAGCAAGCTCAGAGAAGACTTGTTCAAATCAATGGGAGAAGAAAACCACTGTGCTCAATTTTTGTGTGTTTGTGTGTACCTTCAAGTCAATGTTGACTCCTGGCAGTTTTCTTTGCAACGTTTTTCAGAAGTGGTTTGCTGTTGTCTGCTTCCTAGGGTTGAGAAAGAATGACTGGCTCAAGGTCACCCAACTGCCTAAGGCAGGACTAGAATTCACAGTCTTCCGGTTTCTAGCCTGGTCCTTTAACCTCTACACCCAGTTGGCTTTCTGAGCTCAATAGCATATGTTGTTTAACAATAGCAATTGGGAAAGGAATTTCCATTGCTAAGCAATAGGGTCATAAAGTGTGACATCACATGATCACACTGTTGAATGACAGCAATTCTGGCAATCCCCTAGTTACCATTGTTAAATGAATCACCACGGGATTATTAAGCGAGGACCTCACTTGACCATGACTTCCAATTTCTTACCAGCGTCCCCAGTGACTTTGGTTGTGGGAAGCTGGAAGGAAAGTCACAGATTGCATGATCGCAGAACATTGTGACAGGTGGAAAGCCATGTTGATTATCAAGTGCCCAGATCATGATCACATGACATGGGGGCTCTGTGATGGCCACAAGTATCAAAAGCTCAGTCACTGAACAAGTGTTGCTAACCGAGCATTACCTATGCTCTAAAAGGTAAAGACACCTTTAAGTCAAGCCCATTTCCTGGTGACTATCTGGACATGTTCATATAACTTTCATGGCACCTTATTCTTCTCAGTATTCCATGCATAGCTTACACCATTTGTTTTTCATCAGTTCAGCCTGCTCTTGTCAAGAACCAATTTCTAAAGGCCATCAAATGTCACTGTGAAAGGGTTTCAATAGAATCTATTCACTGGATTTCTTTTAGACTCCTAGCTATGGATCAGCTCAGAGCATCTGACAATGCCACCATTCACATTTAATTCCTCTTTTAATTTGCTGGCCAGACTGTGTTTCCTTTGAAAGTCAAAATGGAAGAGATTATAGGACCCACAGAAATAGGAAACCACTTCAGTTTTTTCTGCCAGAGAAAGCCACCATCATCACCATCATCAGAACAGTTCTTAATCCAAGCTTATAGAAATAAACAATGAACAGGATCCCCTCCCCAAAGCAAGGGTTACAAGATAAATAACTCTAGTTTTGACATAACATAAGGAGCCTTGTGCTCTGTTCCAGAGTCCTTATGCAATATGTCCCTATCTATTTATTATTTGCATATACTTTCTTTGTTTTTGTTGTAGTCCAATATGTTCTAAATACATAATTACTAATTTAAAATGCTTTATTTACAAAATCATCACCAATAGAACCTTGCTAGCAAAGACAGTTTGACTTAAAAAAAAATCCAACAGGAAAATTGTTCTCTTGCTGCCTGCTAATTATTTTATTTTTGACAGCAATATCCTATACTTAGTATATTGATTCTTGAATAATGTTTGAACTATGGCAGTGCTTAAGATCTGGATATAACTGAAAGGGATATGTAGAATGCAGAAAATGAGATTCTTTCTAGAATCTGTTTGTTAAGTCCTGGGAATAATGGCGCTTGAGACGAAGCATATCCAACAAGTCTTTATTGTTTGCTCCATTCTACGAACAACCAGAGCAGAGGCACGCAGGCCTCTATTTATACCCTCTGATCCCCGGGCAAGTTCAACCAATCATGAGGCGGGCTTTTCCC
>NW_015386618.1:343889-364605 GCF_001527695.2 Protobothrops mucrosquamatus | reverse complement strand
AAAAAAATACCAAATAGAAGTATATAAGTATTTTGAATTCTCCAAAAGAGGTAGTGGAACATATTGTTCAGCAAGTGAATAACTGGAGTTATGTAAGGATGTTTAAGAGAAATTTCCTATCAAATTTTGTCTCTAAATCAAGTGTTTGTACTTGGCTAACCTCAAAATTCAAGAACAGGAACAAAAGACTTTCTACTGGTGGTACCAAACAAGAGCAAACATGATTGGACAGGAAGTTTAGAACATAATATGCAGTGCTTGTGGAAAAGATCTTGAGTTTTATTTGTAATTCGTAGCATGAAAGCTAGAAAAAAACAAAACAAAAGATAAAGCAGTGAATGCCCATATATAAACTGATGGGAAAGAACAACAATTTCTCAGTTCAAAGAAAGGAAGTTTTTTTTTTTAAAGCGGAACAAAAACCAATATATTTCAAGCAGTAGTTATCCTCAGAAGTGCTGCAAATGCAACAATTAAAAAATAAAATATTTGTACAAAATGTAAACGAATCTGGAGACATTCATATTCTTTCATATTCCAGTATATTCTTTAAATAATTAAATACGGTACTATGAAACACAAATAAGAAATAGGAAAACAACCTCTTATTTACTTAACTAATAGAAATGTCAACAAAACAGGCTCTCAAACTAGAAAGAACAATTCCCCAAAGGCTCAATATCAACACATAAATAAATAACTGAGAAAGAAAACACTGTTGACAAAAGAAACAATTTTCAACTATATACGTGTTATCCAATTTTAAAGTTCTAATAATTTATTGGGACTATATGGATGTTTTGTTAAAATCAAAAGTTTAAAAAGAATAAGTATTCATGACCCTTGAAGTCACCAACAGTTATTATTAAAGCTACGATAATTAGATTAACAAACAAGCTTTTCTATTTTGAATTATAGTTTTAAAATAACAATATTATAACAAAGGACTTTAGGACAGCATGTGGAACATTCTGATACCTCCTAAAATCAGATTGCTCTAAGATATGGCTTATTTCTGTGAAATTAAGATTTAGGTTGTTCTGAAATAAATGGTCCCGGTCTTGCTATAAAATGGAACAATGCCAAATAGGAAAGATCACAAGGATTAGGTAGCATACAGGCAAAGAGGCAGTGGGAAGACGAACACTTAGTTTAGGAACCCAGCCAATATGACTTGTGTGACAAACCATAGTTTTTAAAAATCGAATTCTTACATTTCACTGTGTACATATTTGCTGGTTATATTGCCAAAGAAAATATTTGAGACGGAAAGCAGTAGGAAGAATGTTTCATGATTCCTTTAACAGGTGCCTGCACTCCAATTTTATTGAATTGAAAGAGCCGTGGTGGCGCAATGGTTAGAATGCAGTATTGCAGGCTAACTCTGCCCACTGCCAACAGTTCGATCCTGACCCACTCAAGGTTGACTTAGCTTTCCATCCTTCCGAGGTCGGTAAAATGAGAACCCAGATTGTTGGGGGCAATATGCTGACTCTGTAAATCTCTTAGAGAAGGCTATATAGCACTATGAAACGGTATATAAGTCTAAGTGCTCTTGCTAATTGTTGTGGAAAAATTTTCTGCGGGGTTGAGAATTAGCAGGTTAAGGAAATCTTGGATGCTTGTCACTTGTTTACCAGTTCTCTTCAAATGCTCTGACATATTATTGTTACAACGCAAATACAGAGCTGCACTATATATATAGTACTTCTGCCTTGTAGTGGTATGTGCTTATGAGTTGCATCCATTTGCAGCCATTTCATAGGTCCAAAAGAAACTTTAATTATGGCAATTCTTTGCAGATTTGCTTTTGTAGTTCCTTAACAGAAACAGCTTAAAACTTTTATGAATTACTATATTAGATATAAGGCTTTCTTTTTGTATTTATTTAATCATGGTTTTTTCTAGTTTGATTGCGAGAAGATTTTTAAAACCATAAGATTGAAAATCTTTTTAAGGGTTGATTTGTGAGAGGGGGGCATGCAGTCAAAAGAATATTGCCTTTTTTAAAAAGAGGCCTTTATTTCTTTTGGTGTTACCAATAAATAATAAATCTTTGAAAATATTCATTCTGAATTCACTGTTTATGAATATATGACTTCAGAAACAATCAGTAGTAAATCATACTTCAATTAACATCTTCCCTTAAGAGTAATCTTATCAAATGTACATTGCATTTGAGTAATCTTATCAAATGTACGGTTTTTCGTTCAGTGTAATTGCGGTATTTGTTTACATATAAGTCTCTAGTTCTGTTTCTGTAGTAAAATAACAATTATATTGTATTTACTAAAATTGAAGTTCTTAAATTAATACCTAATCACTGAAGTAGTGAACCAATAGTGAATCACAATCATGTGATTGCGGGGACACAAAGATGGTTGCAAGTTCGAAGACCAGTTGTAAATCTTCTTTTTCATCAACATTGCTCCTGAACAATCACTGAACCAGCAATCAATCGGCAAAGACAACTTATAATTATTTATGTATTAAGTCACCCTTGAATCAAGATATTCCCCAGGACATGGACACCGCATGGAGGTCTGTTGGCAACAGAACTTAAATGGTTTAGCGTTGTCATCTTCTGTGGTTCATCTTGATTTCACTGCCTGGTCTACAACTTACCCTAAAAATAAAGAGTTGAGATAAATGGTTAATTTTCTAAGCGGAGATAGAAAGAAGTGAAATCCCTCGAAAATCTTGGCTGGGGGGGCTAAAATATAGCCATTCATTAACTTAAGCGTAAGCAGTGAATTGGCTAAATTTGTGGATAATATCATTTTTTTCAGGGTGGTGAATATTATATGTGATTGTGAAAAGCTCCAGAAGGATCTCTTTAAACTGGGTGAATGATGATGCAGTATTCTGACAGCATAATCATGTCATGTAAATCAGCATTTCTTAACCTTGCCAACTTGAAGATGTGGGGACCTCAACCCCCAGAATTCCTTAGCCAACATGCTAATGTAAATATTGTGATTATGAAATTATATTCTCATATCTGATGCACTTATGGTTTAGACCACCCCTGTAGATTTCCAGATAAGGTTTTTCTTATGCTTACTATTTCTTTACCAAGATCCAGTTCTTTTCTCTTTTAACCTCTGTGGTAAATGTTCCGTATTTTTTAAGCTGAGAGGTTCTTTGTGTGTGCCTTGTTCCAGTGAAAGATTTTTACAGAATATGCAGAAAGAGCAATAAAGCTCCATCAACCATTATGAAAGCAGATGCATGCTTGTGCAAAAAGCTCTGTTTTGTTCTGCACCTCAATATGTCAGGCTAACTTCGAACCCAACATGTGTGCTGGGGACAAACATAGATATATGCAAATAGACACAATAGGATAGAATCCATTGTTCAGTTATTGAATTCTCAAGATGCCCCCTGCTTAAGATGTGCAAGCCCAGCCATCCATGGAAATCCTTCTTAGAATTTCAAACTATTTCAAACTAAGTATTCACCAGCGCACAGCCCTCTTTCTGCCTGCCAATGAATCTATTCCAGTGAACAGAAAACAAAGCTCAGTCTGACGGAGAAGGAGTGGCGTGAGTTTGGTAGCTTTGAGATCTGACATACATCTTATATTTTGCAGCTTAGCTATAGAATTTCAGCAAAAATTTCCAAGCAATGTCAAGAGGTGAGTGCGAGATTCTGAGGACAAGAAGAGGTTTTGCCACTCTTGAGATTGATCAGATGGTTCTCTTCTTTGAAGCCCTTGCGAATCTCCAGATTAAATGGTTATGTTAGAAACACAGTGTAGTGCAAGCGGGGGGCGGGGAGGACCAAGGGATGTCATTTGTCATCAGTAAAGTGATTGGCCCTTTCCAATCAGCATCTGTGACATTTGTGCTACTGCTTTTTATGGAATTTTTCGAATTAAGGGAAACACAATGGTGGAAGATGAATATCTTTGTCCTGATTTGGGTAGATGGTGCATTTTCATTTATTTGACAAACAAATATATTCCTTGAATTATAAACTAATTTTCTAGAAACACTCTTCTTTTCTTGATTGACCACAGTATCTCTAATTGTACAGTAGTGGCCAAAATTGTGGAAACCTTTTGGGGAACGTGTACAGTAGAAATTCCTTTAATTTTATTACATTTTACAAGCTCACTAAATGAAAGAACACAAAAAAACCGAACCAACTGACACACTGACAAATGTCCTCTCAGCTTCAATACATGACATCAATAACTGAATCCTACTGTGATCTGATTGGCTCAATGCCAAAACAAGATGACACCTGATTGGCTCTCTAAACACTCATGCTCATTGGCTACAATCAGACAAAGGAAAGCTACCTGATATCAACCTAAGCAAGTTGTGCTTCCTTTTTCTGGTTATTTGGCTATAACTTTTCATAGAATACAGTACAGATAATTAAACAAACTATGTTGCATTACATTCTTGATTAAATTATCTTTCCATTAATATATAATTTTATGGTACTACTCCAAAACAAAGTGGTGTTATTAGCCATCAAACCTCAAAAATACACTTTTCCCAAAAGGTTTCCGCAATTTTGGCCACTACTGTATGGTAAGATGGAAGAACTGATCAAGGAAATACTTAGAATATAATTATAGGATATATTCCCCCTGCTTTTCTGTTCAACACTCAGTACCTCTGAGGCCCAAGTCTGCCCAATGATCTAGAACAGGGGTCCCCAATCCCCGGTCCATGGACCAGTACCAGTCCGCAGTATGCCAGCAACCGGTCCGCACAAACAAGCAAAGCCCCATCCGCAGGATGCAGGCAACACACAAAACCACACCCCCTCCGGTCCGCGGAAAAACCTCTCTCCACTGAACCAGTCCCTGATGCCCAAAATGTTGGGGATCTCTGATCTAGAATGTTATCTTGGTCACTGAGAAATCCAGAACTGTTAGGATCACATGTTCCTAAACTGACTTCCTGCATAGGTCAACTACTAAGAGGGTAAAGTAGACATGATATCAAAACAATCCCCTCTTTTACAACCTTATTTCCCTTTTCTAGTTTTTTCTATGCCATGTTAACGGTTCCTATAATGATTATCTCTATAGGCCTTTTTTATGTCTCTCTGTGCTCTCTCTCTCTCCCCGTGCGTGTATGTCAGAGAAAGAGAATTTAGATAAGTAAAAGAATTTGAGTTTACTGGGCAGGATAAGAATTCATGTTATATTTTCTTTCTTTTTTGCAAGCCATGTCATTCCCACAGGAAATAAGCAATTGTATTCTCAAAACAAATCCCCTTAACTTTGTATCCATTCATCTCTGCCTCCCTGATCTCCCAGTTCATTAATTATGGAAATATCATTGTTAATGCCATAATGGGTATTATATGAAATGTCTGTTCTGTTTAATTGTTGTCTTTATTATGGAGTTGTTCTATTTTTCAGGCAATTTATATCCCTCTTAAAAAATGAGACTCTTTAGTTCTCACAGTGTCATTCAGAGAATGACTCACATTCCTTACATCAATTGTTCAGTTCTCAAAATATAACACAGGCAGGGTGTGGCTTCGAGGAGAAAATCTGCACTTGCAGGACATGTTGGGAAGTGTTTCACACAGAGATATTTTTTTCTGTTATTTTGCAAAACATTTAACTCTTTTTTGCCTCTTTTTTATGAAAACGGGGCAATTATTTTTCTTTACACCGCCAGTTTCAGCCATAAACAATTAATTTCAAAGCAGATGGAGGCAGCAGGTGGAATTATAAGCTTTATCAACTGTCCTTGAAGAGTCTTACTCATGTTTACTAGGACCGTGGGAGAGACACAGGAAATATCCTGACAGGGTTTTCCTTGTGAGAGAAGCCTTCTCTAAACTTTGAATGGAACAACAGGGGAAGATAGATATGTCAGCCCTTTCCTATAGGCTTAATTTATGATCAAAATAAATCCCGAGGATTTTTTTTTTCCTTCAGACGCAAAAAGAAATCAAGCTTTCTTTCTTGAATGGAAAAAAAAAACATCTTGAGAGAAGGAGCAGTTTTGTTTGTGAAAATGGATTACATGAAAAAAGATTGAACATTGTGTCTTCCCTCTACACAGTTATTGCGGTCAAATTCAGAGCCCTCCCCAAAATTGCATTAAAATCATAATACAAAAAAAAAACTATCCATGTGACACCCATATGGTGTTTTCCTCATGTCATGACTCGTTAAGGATAACATCCAGCCATATAAGACACTCTCCTGAAGTTTTAAGTAATACATTTCAGTTATGGCAGTGGTTCCCAAACTTTTCTATACCCCGCACCCCTAGAATGCTTCTGATATATTCTCGCACCCATTACAAAAGTTCAAAATAACGGCAACGAATTATGCATATACAGTACGCTATAATTTTGAAACTGCACCCCTTGGGATATTGTCTTGCACCCCCAGGGGGTATGAGCACCACTGGTTGGGAACCCCTGAGTTATGGGTTAACTCTTGGTGAAAGCCACACCAATATACCATAGATTTCAAAAGTGGGTTTGCCATATGCCACAACTGGTGAAAAACATTTAAGGCCATTTTTACCCTTCTTCTTCTTCCAGTTGTACGAACTTAGTTGGGTAGTTATTCAGATCTGAGGAACCAAGTAAGAATTGCTGAATGTGTTTGTTGCATTTGTTCCACCTGTCACCATAGATGCTACATTTGCTTTTGTGCTGAGTTCAAAAAAAAATGCATTCAGTTGACCATATTATGTATTGATTTGCCTCCCATTTAGTTCAATATTGGGCTGAGAGAATGATCTTGAAGCGCTCAGAGATGGTAGGTGCCTAGGGTAGAGTAGTGTCAGGTTGTAACTAATAGAATAGTAGAGCATATAAATAGAAGCCAGAAGGTGAGAAAATGCATTAATGGCATCTTATCTTGCTTCTCAATGAAATGTAATAGTACATTGATATTTATGTACTGTTCATGTGTATTTCAGATACATGGATAGATTTACCTGGCTGACACTCTATTCTTAGGCATGGTATAATTAGGCTTAGGATGAGGTTTAAAACCCCAAACCATAGATTAAATTGTAATTAAAATGGAATCCCTCAATCCTCATGGATTATGCTCATGATCTGGTTGTAGTTTACACACCTTAATCATGGTATCTAGTGCCACTGAAATCTCATCTTGGGCAATTACCACCCACAAGTGAGGGGTGAATATGGGTCCCATGGAGTTGGCCATTTTTTGTTCCCCTGATGTGTGTTTACCAGATGTGTGTATAGGGAGTGTGTATAGTGATTAATGATGTTTTCACAACCATATAATATATGGGATGATGATCAAAGGCCTGGAGACTAAAACATGAAGAATGGCTGCAGGACTTGGGTTTGGCTAGTCTAAAGAAAAGAAGAAACAGGGGTGACATGATAGCAGTATTCCAATATTTAAGGAGCTGCCACAAGGACGAGGGGGTAAAACTATTCTCCAAAGCACCAGAGGGCAGGACAAGAAACAATGGTTGGAAACTAATCAAAGAGACAAGCAACCTGGAATTAAGAAGAAACTTCTTAACAGTGACGACAATTAACCAGTGGAACAGCTTGCCTCCAGGAATCGTGGGCGCTCCATCACTGGAGGTTTCTAAGAAGAGACTGCACAATCACTTGTCTGAGATGGTATAGGTTCTCCTGCTTGATCAGGGGGCTGGACTAGAAGACCTCCAAGGTCCCTTCCAGCTCTATTCTATTCTAATATAAGATAGAAATACAAATGGAAAACTTCTGCTAGCATAAGATTATGTATGCGATACCCCTGGACGCATCTTTCCACTGTTTAGTCAGTCTTAGCGTGAAATATAAATCTGGAGATAACATCGTATTACAGTATCCCATAGGCAATAACAGGAATATTAAGAGAGTCATTTACCACACCATCCAATTTATTTAATAATAATTGGTGAAGTATGCTTCTGACTGTTTTACAGACTTCTGATAAATGTCATAATTTGAGCCATGCAGGCACCAAGTATTTCCCAACAATTTCTTAGTATGACTGGAGTCAGGTTTATGGACCATATTTATTTGTGGTTCAGTTTAATAGCTAAAAAATGTACAGCCAAAGAGTATTGCAAGCGATGCAGAAAGCATTTCACAGAATTGAGCTTGTTTCTCTTCAGATTTGCTTGTTGGCATTTGAAACTATAATGAAGAGCACCGGTATTGTGTAACGTTTGGATTAAGTAAAATAAAATAAAATAATGGATTTGTGTTTCAAAAACTGGTATTGGGGTTTTGTTTTTTTGGATAGGAGGAGAATCTATTCACCAAGGTGTCTGAATATTTTCAAGGTTCAACTGAAGCTAGAAAATGCCAGATTTCCCTGACTCAACAGGAAAAACAAGACACTCTAAAGAAGTTGTAAGTGCTCTTCCCACACGCCCCACAGCATGCATTTTTATACGTCCAAGAGGGGAATACAAAATTTAATAATGTCAAAGCAGCTGTCTCCTTCACTCCATGAGTATGTGGGGGTAAAGTTAACATTGAATAAAATCAACTTTCTAAAAATAAAGATTGGCTGGAACCAGCAGCAAAATTAAATTATAATGGAAGTTGAGGGAGAGAATTGATCTCAGAAAAAAAGTAGCATGTGTTTTGGCATTCCCAATCGTGCTAAATTGACTTTTAAAAAAAAAGAATTTAATTTTGTTGGGTAAAAGACAGAGCTAACAAAACAATCATTTTTTTTTTAAAGGGAACTGGGATCTAATGAGTCCAACTTACCCTTTTCTTTCAATAGCTGCTGGAGGGAATAGAGGGAAGCAGTTTGTAATCTTGTCTGAAACTGAAATATGAATTACATTCATATTAAGTGCTAATTCCACTATTACCCCATGGCCAAATTTCTCTTTCCACATATCACTTAATTGTAAGGAAGTACATTGATGGGAGGAGGAGGAGGAGAATATCTATTTTTTATTTTTTTTTAAATCTTACTACTTTATTTTATAGATTTCATTATATTGTGCTTATTTCCAAAGAACCGATCTGATTAAATGTTGGCTGCATCACAAAAATCTACAGTATGTTTTCTGAGATATAAAAAAAATTACCGCTCTTATAATGGAAGATTTATTCTTTGGTCCAGCTAGATGGTAGTACTTATCCAATCTTGTCTCATCACAAAAACTTAAGCAGTCTCAAAGCTGGTTAGTATTTGAATGGGACACCATCAGGAAATGCCAGGGCTGTAGATTAATCTGAGAAAGTAATTGTTTGTGCTATAACAATATCTATTATTTTTAGAATTCAAAACTGAAAAATCAAAAAAAAAAAAAAGGCAAAATGTCCAAATACACAGGCTTGAATTTGGTGAGGAGAGGGGTAGAAACTTGTTCCTCCTGTGGAAGTATTTTTACTGTCGGTAGTCTGATTGTCTTCATCCTGCCATCTTTCCAATCTTTGGGCTATTGGGATGGTCTTTCTTATCGTAATCTTCATCTGTTTTGGATTCCATCAGCCAGGCTGATACTACGTATCCTCTAGTGCAGTGATGGCAAACCTTTTAGAGACCGAGTGCCCAAAAACTGGGAGTGCTCCACCCCCCATCCCCCATCCCGCCTGCCCGCAGGGCCACTCACCGCCTCCAGGGCCCGCCGCAGATCGCCCAGGCGGCCCAGCAGCATTATGGCGGTCACGCCCTCTGCCCGCGCCCTGCAGCATCAACTGTGCATGATGGGGTGTGAGGGCAGAGTCTTGTCTACGTTGCCTGGCTGCCATGTCCTTGGCTGCGCTGCTCTGGGTGGGCCACGCTCAGGGGCGACTCTCCAGGGGGGCTGCTGGAGAGGAGGGGGTCGCAGGGGGAGGCGAGGCTGGGGCAATGGCACGTGTGCCCACAGAGAGGGCTCCGAGTGCTGCCTCTGGCACCCGTGCCATAGGTTTGCCACCACTGCTCTAGTGGGCTCAGGAGTTTATGTCCATTCTGAACTTGCCTTTTAATTATCTAATTCTGCATTATGGGCTACCTGGAGATTTAAAATACTGAGGAGAAACCTTTTTAAATGGTCTCTACTGTTCAAGGCCCATCTGTCACAAAGGCAGTTTTCTCCTATATCACTTGTAAACCAAGGAATGCATTCGTCCATGAGTTATGCTTAGCCCCTCAACTTTCTGTAGTTAGACCTAGGGATAAGGCACACAGAGCTTTTGAACATTTTTTTAAAGAAATTATTTGAGATGTTACAGTAGCTCTGGTTTTGAGTAACTCTTAATTACTTTATTTTTCCTTATTTTCCAGGTTTATTGTGGGAATGTTGTAAGCTGTCTTGATTATCCTGCTTAGATGGAAAGATGGGATGTGACTTGAATGATAAGAGCTATAGAAATAGTTTTATAAAATAAAATAGGGTCCTTTTATAGTTTGGAAATAGAGGAGAGTCCTTTAGGGCTGAAGAAAAGAATATGCATAGTCCTTCTATTTCAATATATCTTGGTTCAAAATAAAGATTTCTGAAGCCGGAGCCATCTTTGTCTTGCTGTAGCTTAGAAATAACTAATTTATTATGACATACGCTTCTGCGATAAATTCTTTAATCTTTGAGGAACTTCAAACTTCTGTGTGGATCTTTGTAGCAAACAAACATGAAAATGATTGAACCTTCAGTTTCAATTATTGACGTTTTCATCTCTGGGAAAGCTAATCTCACAATTCAAGACCCACAGCACTATTTGACTGTGCCTGCGGTTAACACTTAGGCTGCTTAAAGTTCAGTAGTGTGTAACCAGATGGTGCTATTTAACGTCATATTGCTTAAGATTTTTCTTTTTCTACTGCTGCTCCTCGAACCAACACCCAGCACCTCAACTTTCTGATTTTCTAAAGTTTGCATCACTGGTTGTTTTTTATGGGCGTTTCTGATGTATATAAAAGGGAATTTGAGTGAACAAATCACAGCAAACCGGATGCTTGTTTCATTCATTCAGGTTATTCAATAAGGAATGAGCCACTGTGAAAAGGTACAGCCTTTAGGTTCAGTAACTGATCACAAAACCTATAATCGCAGTCTTATATTGCTGTGTAAGAAATTTGGCCCATTCCACCACGGCAAAAAGCTTCAGCTTAGTAGCATTTAGGAAGTTTCTAACGTTAACAACCATTTAGCCCCTAAGTTCCACTTTTGACTCATCTGCCCATAGAATATTTCTACAAATGGTTTCAAAGTGCTTCTTAATAAACTTGAAATGAGCTTCATTGTTCTTTTTAGGAGCAATCAATGGCTTTTTGTTGTTCTTCCTTGAACTCCATTTGAACTTTCTTGAACTTCACCACTGCTTTTCTGATGGTAGAGTCATGATGACTGAAGTTACCTAAGGCCAGGGAGATCTACAGATCTATCAGTGTTCTTCAGGGATTTGCTGTGATACTGCAGACAATTTAACTCTGCACTCTTGTAGGGTTTTGACCCAGTGACCACTTTTGGAAAGATTAGCTATGGTATCTAATCTTCTCCAGCTCAAGACTTTGCTTCCAACTATAGTATAGAACAATGGAGACTCAGACTTTTAGAAGTAGCTTTTCATTATTTTTTTTCTGGACTCTTAGGCATTTATACCTTTTTACAGAAGTCTTCAGAACTTTATTTTGAACAGGGCATGATGTGCCCATATACTCTCTGTGCTGAGAACTTCACAAAGGGAACTAGGCTTTATTTATATAGGGTAGGACTACTCCAAATCAGGACGTGACATTGCCTATGCAATAAGGATTTACTTACAGATGTCCAGTGGAAGGACAATAATGTTATTACCATGTTTTCCCGAAAGTAAGCCCTCCCCCAAAAGTAAGCCCCATCTTATTTTCGGGGAGTGGGCCTAATATAAGCCCCCCCCCCCGAACGTAAGCCCTACTTAAGAGCTGCGCAGATGGCTGGCCACTGATTCCGTCTGGTTTCCACCATAGATACAAAGGGGGGAGCTGCCAGTGCCTCTGCAACAAGGCGAAGCCGGTGGGGGAGAGGGGATCTGACCCACGTGCCCTGCTAACCAACGGTATACCAGTTCCTTACTGCCGCCCGGCTTGTTCCACGGCCAGTTTCGGCCGGCTGAGGCCGTTTGCCACCTTGCGCGTTGTGCCCAATGCCACTGCCATGAGGCTCGGTGGATCCCCCCATCTGACCATAGCCAGGTCTCCCATGCCTACGAGTAACCCTAACCCCCACTCCCCCCCACAAGGCCGTAGCCAGGTCTCCCATGCCTACGGTAACCCTAACCCCCACTACCCCCCAATCCTAACTGGAGATGGGAAGTCCTGGGGGAAAAAATGGAAAAAATTGGGTGGGGAAAAAATGGTTTTTCCCGTTTGTTTCCAAAGCACTGCCCGCCCGCCCCAGTACTTGGTCTGCCACCACGCTCTCGCCGCGTTGTGTCTCCACCCCATGCACAGGCCCCACCTGTGCGCTCGCAGCCTTAAAAGTAAGCCCTACCCGAAAGTAAGTCCTAGTGCTTATTTTAGAGCCCAAAAGAAAGTAAGACCGGGTCTTACTTTCGGGGAAACGTGATATGTTTTAATCTCTGTTAGCCTTGTTGCTGGAAGATGCATGTTAAACTCATAAATAAATATATACATTTCTAATATACAATCAAAGCATCATAAGACACATATCTTTTGTAATTCGATAAATGCTGTGTTTGAGAGAATGGAATGCTAAATACCTTAGAGTATCGAGGTGTTGAAAAAAGAATCCACCCTACTAAATTGAAGACAAGTTTCCTTTCTGAACGTTTGTACATCTAACATGCTTTGTTAGAAGCCATCACCTAAGGGAAGGGTTTCAAGATGACCTACATTGTGGGTTATAACATCAGCATGGAATATCAATCTGTCCTGTGGATTTAAATTTTAATTCCTACAGAGCTCATTGTTTTACTAAATATCATTTCCCTCAGGGCTGATGGATACCTCTTAATCTGATGAATAATGGGCAAAAGTCACCAAGATCATTTTAACATTTCCAGTAATGGAGGTTCTCCAAATGTCTAGAAACAATGAAATGAAGTGTTAAGACCTCTGCATTATGAAAACACAATGGTTTTAATTATTATCTTTATTATTTAGAATGAAGAGGGCAACACATACTAATGAGAAGAAACCTCAGCCCAGGACGGCCACCACGAAAGTATATCTTGGCTCACTGGGTTCAGACACCGAGTAGGAAGAATGCATTTTCAACCGGTTTGATGCTCAGCCTGAACTGAAAATGTAGGCGTAAAAGCACAACCAAAAGATTGCATAAATACAGCTGAGAGCAGCTTGGGACTTCCTGTTTCAGAATGGGCAATGATGCGAACTGGAGACAGCCAAGCAATGCTCACAGCCAGCAAAAACTTCATTTGTGGAGTGGTTAGACATGACTTCTCTGCAGGAACCCTCAGTGGTGCTGTGAGTCAGCACTGCCACATCCAAACCGAAGTCAAAGGGTGACTGAAAGAACTGAAATAGTGCGCTGAGCATGCAGGAGCAGGAGGAAGAAAGATGTCTCCAAGGCCAGGATCACCCGGTTCCCAGGTTCAGAGCCCTCTTCTGGAGAAGTCCCCCACCGAATCCCACATCGTTTTCCAAATGAGGCTTGGCAGGATTCACGTCTGATGGAGAATTGCTGACTTAAAGAAAAGCCTTCCCCTGAGACTGGTTTTATAAGAAGTGCTACAACGTTGTGCGGACAGACCCAATCCAACCACAGTCACCAAATAGTCCTTAATGTCTCACTCCTGAAATATGCCAAGCCAGGAGGGAAAGGGTTTGAGAGAGAGAGAGAGAGAGAGAGAGAGATCCAAAAACAGGGTGAAAGGAAAAAAAGGTAAAACCTAAAAGATAAGGCACAGAAAATCTGTTCCTTCTTCTGGTGCTACTTTTATGTGTGTCATATCTAATGAACTTTGCTCAAGATTTGAAAGCAATTCCCGAACCAATTAACTAAGTCTGAGATTTTTAGGGACACTGAAATAAACAGGATTCAGGTTGCATGATGCTCTAGGATAGCTCCATAGCACATACTGTACATCCCTTGGAATTATCTGAGTTCTCTTTCCCTGGCATATAATTGACTGACTTGACATCACAATGTCAGAAATCTGTTTTATGGTCCTTTGTCTGCTTAGTTCTTCATAGTCCTGTTTTTATTTAATAGTATAATGGGAAGTAAACAGTTTCCTTCTGCGAAATGTGTTTTTGCACATCTTTTTTTTTGTCTGTGTCTTGTCTGATAAATCACTTTTCGTATTCAAAACTTATTTTGAAGAAATGGTGTATGGCTTAAGTGAATAGATTTTCACAAGGCACAGATTGGAAGGAGAGGCTGAGACACAGATTAAAGAATCAAACCATTTGTGCCTCAAATCCACTTAAACAGCCTTTTTCTAACTATTTGAGGTTATCATCTTTGCTGTTCCATTGACTCATTTTTCCTGTTGCAATAAATGTTGATGAGGAAATTAAACTGCATCAGGATTGCTTTAAGCAGGTTTAGCACCTTAATTGCCACAGAGCTAATTGTCTAGGACAATTGAACCTAGCAATAATATCCTTTGCTTTCTTTGTTACTCATGCACATTTCTTTTTACTTTTTCTTAAAGAAGTGTAGGAGAACATTATTTCCTGATATAATCTCACAATGGCCCTGTCCAGTAGGCCTGAAAGAAAGAAAACAAATGCCCCAAGTTAAATGAATTTTAGGGGTAGTGGAATTTTAGATCTAGAAATTCACTATTCTCTTTGGTACTGCAAACATAACACCATTCTATGAATGTGAAAAGATACTTTAAAAAAGTCACATAATTGTTTTAATACAATAATTTAATGCTTTTTAAGATCTCTTGTATAAACTGTTGCAAATCCAGTCCTATGACATTGAAGATTTTGTTTAATCTGCATTTGAATTAAAACAATACGGATACTATTTAAATAAATAAACTTCTCTGTAGGTCCTTCCCACCCATTTTAAAATTCCTTTTGTCCCATTAAGAGATTCTCTGCAGTTGTCAAGATTCATTGACTGGTTTTATTTTATGTGCCTTAGCATGTTTGAGCAAGCAAAACTGAAATGCTTCAGCATTCGTTTCTTAAATAGTTTAAACCCTTTCCATTTTCACCAGGAAGAGTGAACAGTATTTACAAAAAAACCTTCCTTATATAAGGAAAATATCTGATCTCTCTTTAGTTGAATCTACTTTCTGGCAGATGTTTCGCCTTCATTGATCAGAATGAAAGACATGTATTATAATGTTTTAAAAAGCAATAAATCAGTAAAATGAGTGATTGATTTAAAATATATTGGAACATGTTGATAAGCTGTTTTGAATGCCAAATAGGCTAAAACAGTTAGAAATTCAGAAACATAGCACTCACTTATTCTTAGCTGTCAGAAAGGTTCAGCAATTCTACAAATTTGGCATACAAATGAACTACAGTAGTGGCCAAAATTGTGGAAACCTTTTGGGAAAAGTGTATTTTTGAGATTTGATGGCTAATAACACCACTTTTTTTGGAATAGTACCATAAAAGTATATATCAATGGAAAGATAATTTAATCAAGAATGTAATGCAACAAAGTTTGTTCAATTATCTGTACTGTATTCTATGAAAAGCTATAGCCAAATAACTAGAAAAAGGAAGCACAACTTGCTTAGGTTGATATCAGGTAGCTTTCCTTCATCTGATTGTAGCCAATGAGCATGAGTGTTTAGAGAGCCAATCAGGTGACATCTTGTTTTGGAAATGAGCCAATCAGATCACAGTAGGAGTCTGTTATTGATGTCATATATTGAAGCTGAGAGGAAGACATTTGTCAGTGTTTTATGTGATTGCTATCAAGTTTTTTTTGTGTTCTTTCATTTAGTGAGCTTGTACAATGTAATAAAATTAAAGTCATGGTGCAAAGAGTTGACTGATTGCCCAGAAAGCGATGTCAAATAGTATTATTAAGTGAACAAGGCTACAGTTATAAAGAAATTAGAAGAAAAATTGATGGAAACTTAACCAAGGGTGGCATTTCTACTGTATACTTTTCCCAAAAGGTTTCCACAATTTTGGCCACTACTGTATATGTCTCTGGGACCTCTTCTGTCAAAAATTGGAGCATGTATCGCTTAATCCAGAGGTCCCCAACCTACGGGCTGCAGCCCACTACCGGGCCATGGCCTCTTGGCTACCAGGCCGCGTGAGTGGCTGGCCAGTGCACATGTGCATATGTGCATGCTCACGCCCTCTTGCCGGTGCTAGCGTCGCCGCGAGCATCGCGCTGGTGCTAGCAACCCCATTTGCGGAGCCTGCATACTCGCGGCTACATTTGCGTCTGTGCGCATCCACACATAAAGGTGCCTGCCCCTCCCTTTCCCACTGGGCCACCAACCCAGAAAGGTTGGGAACCCCTGGCTTAATCTAGCAAGATTTGTGGTCATTCTGAAAGAAAGTATCTAAAGTCTGCAAGATCCCACCAATTTAATATAGTATTCTACTTTTACGAATCTACTTTTATGAACCTTAGTCATCAAATACATCAGACGTAGATGCTTCATCCCATGATCCTGCCATTAATGCTACCCGTCCTTTACATCTGGACTCTGAATTTATCAAAGCTCCCTTTCTTCGTTCTTTTTTAAAAAACTTGTGGTTCTCCTTATCTCCTTCATGGTGCCCATTCATGTCTCGACTCACATCACCAATTTTACTGAAGGTTTAAAAATAATTGTAAGAAACAAAATTTGTGATTGTTTCTAACTGTATAGCACATTTCATTGTAGTGGAATAATAGTCTTTTATCCAAAAATATTGACGTGGGATTAATGAAATTATAAACATGTTGAATATGACTCCAAAAAAAAAAAGATAAACACAATAAAGTCCCTTGGTGCTACTTCTTTACCTTTCCAAATATTTGGGTAATCTCACCTTCTGTATGAAGTGAATGCTGTTAGACAAACCCACATTTTGGCCCTTTATTGAGGGATAGAGTGGGGATACTTTGGTTTCTTCCAAAGCTTTAACATCCTGGCTTACCCAAAACATAGTAATTCTTCCAAGCACTATTGGGTTGGGAAACCCAGTTCCTGGCTTGTTGGGCCACCATTTTTCAAAGTTATACCAAAAAGGTCAAAGGTTTGGGGATCTCATATGATACAATTAATGTTTTTCCATAGCATTAGGACAAGGCTAGGTATGAAGAAGTTGCAATATGGCAGGTGGGTTTGCATAGCTAATTATATTGGAATACAGAGCAATTAGGTGGATAAGATCAGCTACGGATGGGGGGAAAAAGAGCTGTGAAGGTACTTAATAAAAAAAAAATCCAATTTAGAAACCACAACATAGATGAGTGGGTGTGCATGGGTAATCATCATGGAATGCTGTGGTCCAGATGTTTCTACAAGACAAGGGTCTGCCAAAAAACTAAAGCTCCATTTTGTTGCAGGTCAGTGCCTTCTGAAGTTTGGCGTTATGAAACCTTTGGATTCCAGTGCAAACATAATCTGTGTGCTTGCAGGCAATTCTGATTCCAAACTGATTCTGGCTTAGTCTTGGCAAATTAAGAGCAGCAGCGGGTGTGTGTGAAGAAAAACACTTTCTAAGAACATTTTCTGGAGCAGTTTACCATTCTTTTATAAATCGAGAATTGTTAAAGGATACGTATCAGAACAATAGCACAATATTGTTGTTTCTGGAACATCCTGAGGAATCTGGAATTAAATATTCCAGAAAGAGAGTTGCCAAGTTCAACGACTCCTTCTGCAAGAATAAACAGCTGACGAATACAGGAGCTTTCATATTCCTTCACTCAATTTTCCAATAGTGGTGTTGCCATATAGTCCCCATTCATTTTAGCATGACTGGTGGAAGAAGTTCCCTGGGCAAGAACATTGGCTTAGCTTGTGATAAAACCTATTTATTGCAAACATTTATATGCTATCTGATTCACCAGAGTGTTGACATCTAAACTATTATTAATTACAATAGACACTGAATGTTCCATATTAAAGAAGTTGAGGGTGGCACCATTGCCAGACAAAATGCCCGAACCGTAATCGCATTTATTTCAATCAATTGAATGGACTGGAATCTCTTTTTTCCTCCCTTTAAATGCTCTCTGGAAAGACTTTCCCCCATCTTGGCAGAGGCCCAATTCGAGTGACTTGCTGTGGAGTCTGTCGTGGTTTCTTTGCTCTGAGTCCAGAGAAAACTTTGCTCCTGGTTATGCTGGTGAACCCGTCTGCCTATGGAGACGCCATTTCAAAATTTAGTGTGGAAAGAAAAACATCTCGGAGTGCGAGGGGTGGGGTAAATCTTTGCAGAATATTACTGGGCTGCTCTTGTCAAAATCAGCCAGCAGTGTGGGAGAAGAAAACTTGCTGGAACACAGGAACATCAGAAGAGTCCTACTGGGTCAGGTCAGAGGTCCCATTAGATCAACACTCTGGGCCCACGGTGGCGAAAGGAATGCCAGTAGGAGGACCCAGCTATATGATCAATACAGGCCTCTCTTAAAAAAAAAAACAGCAGAATTTATGAATTTAACACATCTGCTTTGTATTTAAAATCCATTTTGCTGTTGCCAAAAAACTGTCCCTCTTGTAAGATGATGTAGCCTCTCCGAAATGTATGGGTTAGGGTTAGGGTTTCTCCCTAGTCTTCATTCGCTTGCATATTCTGGGCCCGAGCATGTGCAGAGTTCCATTTGAGAGCTGGGTAAAAACTGGTGTGTGTGTGGGGGGGGAGAGATCTTCTTTCACCCATTACAGCTGGAAATTTTTACAAATAACCCCCCCCCACACACACACACACAAATGTCTTAAAATTGGGTTACCATAAAATGTCTCCTCTCAGTTTATATACTTTTTTTAAAAGTATTACACTTTATGGGGGCCTCTGATAGCTCCTTTTCTCATTAGCACTACTTGTTACAACAGCTAATTCCGCCCTTTGAAGGAAGGATCTGTAGGCATTGTTTACTCTAAATTATCCAGAGGACATCATGCTTTCCTGGAGAGGAAGATATGAAAGTTGTGGATTAGCAAATTCGAGTCCTCGGCAATACCCCGCTCTATGCCAGCTTTGTCATCAAACAGCATCCCAATAAACTTAAGAGGCACTTATTTTCTTCTCAAATTAAACCAAGCTGTTTGCATCAGATGTGGAAATTTATAAACTTTAGTCAGGAGAATTTATCTTTCATTTGGAAACAAGATTCTCGTTCTTGGTACTTAGCCCTGCTTGCATTCACCTCTTGCCTTTTGTGTGTGTGTTAGAATGCTTCTGCTGAGCTAATTGGAGGGCCACTTTGGTCTAGAGCAGGGGTAGGCAACCTTGGCTCTTTTATGACTCGTGGACTTCAACTCCCAGAATTCCTGAGCCAGCCATGGCTGGCTCAGGAATTCTGGGAGTTGAAGTCCACGAGTCATAAAAGAGCCAAGGTTGCCTACCCCTGCTCTAGAGGTTAAGGTACCAGGTTAGAAACCAAGAGACTATGAGTTCAAATCCTGCCTTAGCCATGAAAACCAGTTGAGTGACTTTGTGTTTTTTTCCTCAGCCCAACCCCCCCAACCCAACTTACCTCACAGGGTGGTTGTGGGGGAAAATAGGAGGGAGAAGGTGTTGGATATGTTTGCCACCTTGCGTTATTTGTAAAAAATAATAAAGTTTCAAGGCCACAGGAATGCTGTGTACCACACAATGCTCATTTTTGTTATGAAAGAAAGGTGTGCTGTATTGTGCTCCTTAGCTGAAAGGTTCAAGGCTGAACACTGAGAAGTGAGCCTGTTCCTACAGCATGGCACTATTCCTTGGCTGTCCCGGCAGGTCTAGGACAACTCGGCATAGCCAACTTGCCATGGCCATCTCACCACGGCTAATTCACCATGGGGCAACTCGCTGCGGGATAACTCCAGGCAGGGAAACTCAATGCAATAAATGTTATCCACCACGGTTTCTTTGAAAATATTTCATTTTTGTCAATTTCCACAAAAATGGAAATAATGTTCAAGAAACAGTGGCAGATAATATTTATCGTGTTGAATTATCCCACGTGGAATTGTCCCATGGTGACTTGGCTGCGAGTTGGCCGTGGCAAGTTGTCCCATTCCAGCCATGGCAGCCATTGCATAGGGTCTAGTTATTTATGGAATCCTCTACTATCTATAGCACGGGTCCCCAACCCCCAGTCCGCCGAATGCCAGCAACTGGTCTGCACAAACAAGCAAAGCCCCATCCGTGGGATGCAGGCAACACATAAAACCACACCCCCTCCGGTCCGCGGAAAAACCTCTCTCCATGGAACCGGTCCCTGGTGCCCAAAAGGTTGGGGACCTCTGCTCTATAGTTTCTGCTTGTCTATCTGATTGGGCAAAGTTGACATGTTCCAGCTCCCTTCACTGTCATCTGGCACATCCAGCTCCCTAGCACTGTCATCTATTTATTTATTTTATTTATTTATTTTATTCAATTTTTATCCCGCCCTTCTCCTTACCGGACTCAGGGCGGCTGACAGCCTTATAAAACAGATACTACAATAAATACCTAATTTAAAACCAAATTAAAAAGAAATGTTTACTATGGCCTATATAATTAAAATTTCTCTTAAAACCCCACTAAAAATTCCCTAGGCCAATCCCGCTTGTTGGAAGAGCCATGTCTTTAGGGCGCGGCGGAAGGAGGGGAGATCCGGGATCACCCGGATCTCTGGGGGTAGTTCGTTCCAGAGGGTGGGGGCTCCCACCGAGAAGGCCCTCCCCCTGGAGGTCGCCA
>NW_015386618.1:278062-343789 GCF_001527695.2 Protobothrops mucrosquamatus | reverse complement strand
TGAGACTTAGGAAACACACCACCTCCTTCACAGTCCAGCTCTCTAGAACAGGGGTGTCAAACTACCGGCTCACGGCCACCCTATTGCTGGCAATGGGGGAAAAAGTTCCGATACATCGCACTGCATCACGTGACGTCGCGAGTTTGACATGTCTGCTCTAGAACAACACCCTCTCTTGAGTTCATCTAGCTCCCACCCTATTCTTTAAAAGAGTCCTAAAAGAGGAGACAATTTCCAAGAACAAAACCTTTTATTAATTTCTCTCTCTGTCAACCCTGCCAATTTCTTCCACCCTTCCCATTTTTTGAATGCTGACCTGAATGGAACAGTGGATTGCAAACTTCTTGGGGCTTTGATAGTCTGGTTTATTGCTCTGGTTCTGTATGCTGAGATAAACCTCCCAAGCTGAACTAATCTTGTGGACATGGTGTTCCAGGGCCTTCTATTTCTTCCTCTGGGCTTCATCAGCCCAAGCTAAATGCTATGGCTCAATCAAGAGTAGGATCGTCCTTTTGTGCTCTGGTGAAAGTTCATTTATTTCAGCCTCTGCCTGGGAAAGTCTCAAAACTAAGATGGCTTCAAATTTGTTATGATCACAACTGACCCTTGCTTGCCCTTGGTGTGGAAAGGAAAGCCCACTAAATGAAACAAGCAACTATATGAACTTCCTCCCAGGGATGAGAACATCATGAAATAAGGGTGAGTCTTGGATTTTTAGATTACTGGTATTAAAAGAGCCTTTTTTGAAAAAACAAAACAAAACCCACCAAGAATGAAATATAGCTTGCTTCAGTTTACAAAGGAAAGCTGCCAGAATTTATTTTAAATGCCCAAGTGTAAGCAAGCTGAACTGGCAGTCACATACTTGATTTGCTCTTTACTCCTAATCCTCTGTCTGTGTATATGAATTGTGGCTAACCAGGGAGGAGGATGAAGCTAAACAGCACAAATCCAGATGGCCAGAAGATGGCAACCAAGAGAGGCTTCTGTGCCTGCCACCTAGTGGTTCCTCTGGATTTTTGCAGCACAGATAGGGTAGTGCTAGAGAAGGCTACAGTCTGCGTATTTTCAGATGCAGCTCTCCATGTTCTTTTTGCACATGGGCCAGAGCTAAGCCCAAACGAGGTTTCGACCTCCCCTATTAAATTCCAAAACATATTCCTTGATTCTGCTTGGCTTGTAATACAGAAACATGGCTTCTGATTATCATTTTGTGGATAGGGGTGGGTGGGTTAATAAGAAGGATTGTCTTACTCGAGCATTTGAACAGTGCCCCTGTTATTTTTAGGATTTAATTCAAAATGTCTGGGCCTCACATGCTTTCTCTGTCCTTAGGTTTCTCATAAATGTTCCAATGCACTGTGCTGTTCCTGAAGTATCACCATGTGTGTTCCAAGTTAGAACACCGAGCACAGCTGGAGAGATTTGTTCACTGGCTGCCCCTTGAGCGTTGTGGAGGGCTGGGTAATATATGCCTCCTTTTCATCTGGAGAGTTCCTAGCTGCTTTGCTATTACAGTACAATCATCCAGTGCTCTCGGGTTGGCTCAGCACCTCAGTGAAATCTGGAAGTCGAGCAGGCATGACATTTGGCTCAAATGTGAATCATGCCCACTGAAGTAGGTGAGCTTTGGTTTGGAAGCCTTGGGTGTAAATTTCGCAAGAACCACTCAGATGGAAAACAAACTGGTTGGTTAAGTAACTCCAGAAAGAATTTTCCCAGGTTTTGGATGAATCATTATCCAAAATGCAAACATGCATTATTTTATCCAAGGCCTCCTCTTGCTTAAGAACAAAAACAAAACAAAACAAAACAAAAACATTTCTAAAGGTATCTTTTATATACATTTATTCTATAAGCTGCAAATTGGCAAGAGGCAATACTGGATTGATTAATGGACTGACTGAAATGTACGTCTCGGTTCAATTGAACCAGTTAAGCAGCTGGAAAAGTGAGATACAAATGGAGCTGCACACACACACACACACACACACACACACACATCTGCCACTTGCACAGAACCATCCCCTCCCCCCACCCCATGCTGGGCCGCCAAGCCGGAAAGGTTGGGGACTCCTGCTCTACTTTATCACATCTCCTGTCCCAAAGGTGCTTTTCAAAAGCCAATTGGACTTTCTAGGTTTGTTCCTTAAAAACATTTTACTTCTCATCCAAGAAGTGCTTTGTTCTGGGCCCAGTGCTCTTCAATATCTTCCTCAATGATTTGGATGAGGGGGTAGATGGGGAACTCATCAAATTTACAGACAACACCAAACTGGCCAAGTATACAAAAGTATACAAGAAGATAGGCTTAAGATACAGGAGGACCTTGACAGACTTGAACATTGGGCACTATCTAACAAAATGAAATTCAGTGGTGAAAAAAGTAAGGTTCTACATTTAGGCAAGAAAAACCAAATGCACAGGTACAGTACCGTATAGGTGGTACCTTGCTCAATAGTAGTAACTGTGAGAGGGATCTCGGAGTCCTAGTGGACAATCACTTAAATATGAGCCAGCAGTGTGCTGCAGCTGCCAAAAAGGCCAACACAGTGCTAGGCTGCATTAACAGAGGGATAGAATCAAGATCACAAGAAGTATTAATACCACTTTACAATGCCTTAGTAAGGCCACACTTGGAAAACTGCAGTTTTGGTCACCATGATGTAAAAAAGATGTTGAGACTCTAGAAAGAGTACAGAGAAGAGCAACAAAGATGATTAAGGGACTGGAGGCTAAAACATATAAAGAACGGTTGCTGGAATCGGGTATGTGTAGTTTAATGAAGAGAAGGACGAGAGGGGACATGATAGCAGTGTTCCAATATCTCAGGGGCTGCCACAAAGAAGAGGGGGTCAAGCTATTCTCCAAAGCACCTGAAGGTAGGACAAGAAGCAACGGATGGAAACTAATCAAGGAGAGAAGCAATCTAGAACTAAGGAGAAATTTCCTGACAGTTAGAACAACTAATCAGGGGAATGACTTGCCTCCAGAAGCGGTGGATGCTCCAACACTGGAAGTTTTTAAGAAGAGACTGGACAGCCATTTGTCTGAAATGGTATAGGGTTTCGTGCCTGAGCAAGGGTTGGACTAGAAGACCTCCAAGGTCCCTTCCAACTTAATAATAATAATAATAATAATAATAATAATAATAATAATAATAATAATAATAATAATTTGCAAATAGACACAATAGGACAGAATCCATTGTTCAGTTATTGAAGACTCAAGATGCCCCTTGCTTAAGAAGTGCAAGCCCAGCCATCTATGGAAATCCTTCTTAGAATTTCCTTCTTAGAACTCTATCATCATCATCATCATCATCATCATCATTCAGTTTGCTTCTTGGATGAGGAGTGAAACATTTTCAAGGAACAAACCAAGAAAGTCCAGTTGCCTTTCGAAAAGCACTTTTGGGAGAGCCGTGACCCAGATGACCAAGACTCTCCATAGACATATCACATCTCCTGTTTAGTCCATAGAGGAGATATAAAGCTCATCACATACTGATGACACTTTTTGCTGTTCTGACCGATGATTTTTCCCTCAGTGCTGTCATTTAGATGTTAAACAAATGGGGGAGGGGGATAAGATCCAAGGTCACCAATTTGGATCGCCTCTGCACATATAATTACCACCTCCATTGCCCCTGAGGAAGGGGCAGAATCACAGTAAAAGGGGGCCCCTTTGCCCCAAACCTCGCAGGTGGCTCAGAAGGATACCATAGTAAATGGTATCATAAGTCACTGAGAGATGCCAGAGAACAAAGAAGGTCACGGAGCCCATCCAAAAGATGTCCATGAGAGAAACTAATGTGGGTTCTGTCCTATGCCCAGGACTAAATCCTGGCTAAAAAAAAGTATCTTAAGTGGCCCACTTCCTTCAGGGCCTTTTATAGCTGCCATAAAACCAAACCAAACCTCTCTGCAAATAAAGACAGGTGGCCTGCTTCAGTAAGCATTTGTAGAGGGATGTTGATAAAAGTTTGTTGACCCTGTGCTCAGAAGTGGACTCTGGATTCTGTCAGCATCTGAAAAGCCTACCTCAAAGAAAATACAAATTCTACAAGTTATACTTTTAATTGATAGATGTTCCTCTTTTCCTTACTCATTCTCACCAATCTTTGTAGATCTCTGGACTATTCTCTACAAGTTTTAAAACATTCATTATTCTGACTTTCAAGGAACAGAGCTGGGGGAAGGAGAAATCCAAGAGGAGAGGATGAGGAACATTATCATTTATCCTCCTTTTCTATTACCTAAGACACTGTGTGAGCAACCTGCTGAGGCACACAAGCTTGAAGACCATTGAAAGAGCAACTATTAGGGCTAGATAAACCAAGTCTGATTAAATCCCAACTTTCAAATTGATTTGAATATTGATTTGAACATTTGACCTGATTTGTAAAATCAATGCAATTCACTTGCCAGCTGAACTTATTCAGACAGAAACACCAAATCAGGGCTGATTTGATTGGATAATTCACTCTATAAAAGTGCCTAGGAGGTCAAGGATGGAACATATCGAAGTCGATCTAAATAAGTCCAAATAATTTGGATACATTCTGTTTGATTTAACCAATCAGATTGATAGGAATGTGTAAAATATGCCCTGCGTGGATCAGATAGGCTCATCTCCGTTTGTTAGCCAAGGGAGCCGGCAACGTCTGAAGATATTCCCATGGTCATATGGCCAGCATGACTATATACCAAGATGCATGGAACTCTTGTCACCTTCCCACTGAAGTGGTACCTATTTATCGACTCTCATTTGCATGCTTTCAAATTGCTAGGTGAGCAGGAGCTGGGGCAAGTAACAGCAGCTCACCCCATTGCATGGTGCTCAGGTTTCAAACCTGGGCTGTCAGCTTCCCAGCTGAGTGTCTTTAACCACTGAGTCATTGCATCCCCATGGATGAGATACCATTAGGCAATTGTGCACTGGAGTAAAACAAGTATGCTTTTTTCCCCCTGCATGGACCTAAAACATGTATGTTCTGCCTGAGAAGTTATGGGGTAGAAGACAGTACAGAATAGAAAGGCCAGTGGCATGGAGCAAGGTAGGATGGATGGGTCAGGTGGCTGTAGGGTAGTAGCAGGGAAGGAAGGTACAGAAAATTGGTTGGTGGAGTGGCATATAAGACACCTAGAAAAGAAGGGAAGGATAGCAACCTTGCTCTGTTTTTCTCCGTAAGACAACTATGGGATGTGTCACAGTCAAAACCTGGATTAAACTAATCCAAGTTTTGTTTTGGCTAAATTCCGACCCACCCAGAGTAGCTCAGCCAAAACAAAATCTGAATCATTTTAGTTTAACCACGGTGTGCTTCATGTGTGCATGGGGGCAAATTTTGTTCATTCTATAAGTTTTGGATTTGTTGAATCCAAAGTTCTAAATAGTAACCCTTAGGATATTAAACAAGTAGTAAAAACAGAGCATAATACCTGAAGTGTTTAGAGTGGGAATAAATTATGCATGAGAATTAATGGGCTTCCTAGGAAATGGTGAAACACTGAGAAGGCATAATAGATGGATAGATGATGTGGGTCCAGGACAGTGATGGCAAACCTTTTAGAGACCGAGTGCCCAAACTGCAACCCAAAACCCACTTATGTATCATCGGGTGCTGGGTGGGCGTGGCCCACTAGGTGGGTGTGGCCAATTGGGTGCGTGTGGCCAATTGGGTGGGTGTTGCTGCAGTAGTAATGGCAGACTGGTGGGACTAAAAAGTTCAATCAATTCCAACTTTTGGAAGATCTTTTTTTTCCCACGAGTTGAAATTGATTGATTGATTCTTTTCTTTTTTTTTGCAAATGGCAGAGGCCTAAAGCGAAAAGGTTTTACAAAACCTGGCTGAAGGCCTAGGACTGGGGCGACGGCGCGCGTGCCCACAGAGAGGGCTCTGCGTGCCACGTGTGGCACGCGTGCCATAGGTTCGCCATCACGGGT
Source organism: Protobothrops mucrosquamatus (assembly GCF_001527695.2). Lineage (NCBI taxonomy): Eukaryota > Metazoa > Chordata > Lepidosauria > Squamata > Viperidae > Protobothrops > Protobothrops mucrosquamatus. The sequence continues at coordinate 337,840 of NW_015386618.1, read as the reverse complement.
CTAGGATAACTTGCTGTGGCCAACTCACCACAGTCAACTCTCCATGGCCAAGGGACAATTCAACACTGTATTGTTTCATCCAGATACTTTTATTATTGATGATGACTTTTTCATTGAAATTACTGTCAACTCTCGTATTTCTGGATTGACTTTCTTATTTTATTATTACTGGCCAAGGTTCTGCCAAATCTAATTTAGCTTTTGTATTTGTTGAATTGTCCCACAGTGAGTTGGCCTCGAGTTGTCCCGTGGCAAGTTGGCTGTGGCCAATAATTAAAATCTAAGGATGCTTTATAGTAGATAAAAGATAGCAATGATCTTTGCAAAACTGTACGGAGAAGCAAAGAGGCAATGGAACGCAGAGGAGAAATTAATTTTCCTCTCAAGAAATTCAAAATGTGATTTCATTTCACGGCTTTGAACCAGGTTTAGCAAAGAAAAAAGTTTAGCAAGGAATGGTACACATCAGAATCCTTAATGCATCAAGAAACTTGCCGTCTTTGGGGCAAAGAGAAAGAAATCTGCAATAAAAAATAGTTCCTGCTCTACACCATTATGCCGAAGCAGCAACTAAGAGAGATAGCAGTAACCCAATTGAGCTGTATTGAAACAGGGACCTCTTCCAATGAAATAGGACACATATAACCTTAAGCTGCTGTTTCTGGTCTTAACTGCTACATCTTCCTTATTTCCTTGCATTCAGAATGCAAGTGGGTCCACCCCCACTAGGAACTCCATCAAGGAGATATTGCATCATCTCAAGGCAAAGGAGAACATGCTGTTCCTTCCTTATCCACAAATATTTCTCCACTTTCTTATCTTGAGGACTTCCCTGGTAAGACACCATCAAAATATTGTTTTGCACAACGAGCCTGTGCAGTGCATGGTAAAAAACACAAAGTTCTATCACAAAAAAGTAAAGTGCAAAAAGTTGCTGGAGATATTGAACCCAAGGAACTTTATCCGCCATCCCCCCCCCCTGCCAAAGGCTCAGGGTTGAAAAATTTCCCATTCTTAGTGGGTCTTCATGATGATTAATTGCAGTGAATGCGATCTGGTAGTTTGTGCTCCAAACTACAAACAACAGGGGAGATCCGTCATCCTGTCTCCAATCTCTCTCCAAAGGTTAAATTCATTCTGCTCTAATGTGCTGCTCCCCCTCCAAAGTGCTGGGCCTTCTGCTTAAAGAATTCAAATTCACATAGTCCCAGCACGTCTGGAGGACAATGGATTGGGAAATATGGGCTGAATGGTCAGAGTGCTTTCTCCTCCATGGCATGTCTACCAACCATCAATACCCATTTTGACGGACGGTGCCTGTAATGTTCCTGGTTTTGCTCAGGGAATCCATTTGAAGTTGCAGGGGAGCAAGAGATGTCCAATCATGCAAAAGCACAAGTCTCCAGCAGGGATGAGCTACTAGTAGAAGACCTCTTCCACCTTGTAGAAGACCCCTTCCACAGGTAGGAGACCTCATCCACCAAGCTTTCACTTTGCATGAGTGAAATAGGGTGGAATGCAACTGGCAGGATCAAAAACCATTTGTTCAATATTCACTGAAAAGACCTTCGTAGAAAGAGATTTCACAATTAAATCATCATGACCTCTCAGCTTTCCACTAGCTGGCACCCTTCAGGTGTGTTACCTGGGAATCCTGGGAATTGTAACTCCAGCATATATGGGAAGTGCCAGGTTGGAGAAGACTGATCTCTTGACTGATTTTTATCAAAACCTAATCCTGTAATGTTAAGAAGTAAAGATAATGGTGGTTGGTTTAGGTACATAGTAGCAAGCAATAATCAGAAAATACCGAGTTCAAAGGGTTTGCTCATGGGGAAATTGAAATTGCTCTTGCCCAAGTTGTTTTGCAACACAGGACTGGCTTCTTGTTTATCTCATAAACAGCCGTCTTGGCTTCAGGCGTTCAACAATGCTTAACTTTGTTGGAGGAGGTTAAACAAGCTCACATCAGCTTTTAGTAACCACAGCCAGTCTTGTTTGATATATCAGCCAGGGAAACCAGCCATCTTCTCTTTGTAGTCCAATAGAAACCAGTATCTTAAAGAGTGCTTTATTAGCTCCTCCCCTGCCAGCCCCTTTCTTCCCCTGGTGTCCTGAAGGTGGTAAACTGGAGTTCCACCTCCACAAAGGCTGGAGTTGCAAGCCCAGTACAATGGAAAGGCTGTCTTAAGTCACAAAAAAAATTAATAAAAAGGAACAAAAATACCTTCTTATTGAATCATTCAAAGGGAAAATGTCAAGACTCATTAAGCCAAATAGGTCCAGTCGCAGTTCAGATATCTTGTCTGCCCCACCATGAGCTCCATGATGGAAGAAATCTCCGAATCATCAAGTTGAAAGGAGTTCAACATTAGGAAAATATGGCCATTCTGAAGGTCTTGGGTCTTCAGTCCAAGACTGATTGTAACATACAGAAGAAACTTGGAAAGTTCCATGTTGAGAAAAACAGACATTTAATACGTTCCAGGGGTGTAGTCCTGCTGGCTTGAGTTGAACTATTCCATAATCAACCAGATTAACACACATAATTGCTGAAACGTGGTATAAGGCAGCTGGCATAAATCCACTTATTGGAAATACTGACTGGATTCACAAATCACATTAAATTATAATTCAATTAATCATGATTTAATAAATGATAATTTGCTAGGTTCACATAACACGCAAAAGCAAACACACCATATTATGGCTTCATATGCTGTCTGAACCCAGCCAAATCTCATAGGTGAGTTGCACCATCATAAAACTCACCAACGAAGAGAACACCATCGTGCAGCCTTACAATTTATTGTTCAGCTCTGTGAGATCGGAGGACAATCCTTCCTAACTGATTGAACTTTATAATTGTGCTAAATTACAATTTCCAGATAGGACTGTAGTGAAATGACCACTCCCCATTCCCACAACAGTGGCAGTGGGTGCACATGACCAATTGAATCCCCAGATTCTTCCAAGCAAAGGAAGCTGGGATCTAGTGCAATTACATGTACCTAGTGAAGACCTAGTTGGATTGTGTATCTGTGGGGACACAAATGCCATCTTGGCCTATTGATGGCTCTATACTCTCTTAAACGGAGTAGAAGGTTCTACTGCTGTAGGTAGCATCAACCTGGGGCAATTTTGAGTTGTATTCCAACACATAGGTGGCATTGAGCTGAGAAAGGGTCTTGATGCTAACGCTATGAAAAATATCTTTGCCAGACACTGAAGTCAGCAGCTCAATGAAGCTCATTTTTTCACAGTTTTATACAAAAAAAAATTTAATAAATATTTTTCAAGATTTATTGCCAGGAATAACACATCAAAAGATGTATTTTCATGTTCATGTAACACTAATATTATCATACAAGTTATTTCTGTGATCCAAGTGGTCAATGTTTGAACCCTTTTTTAAAAAAAAATATTATTTGATCATCCAACTTTTGTAATAGCACTTTGATTTCCTTATTTCTTTTTAAGGCGGGCAGTGGAACCTATGGGCAAATCTACACAGTGATCTTACTGGACATTCTACTGTTCAAGTATTCAACAACTAGCTTATTAGAATACTTTCTACACACAGTAGATTACAAAGAAAAGAAATGAAATCTACAGATGGTTCAGTTTTATACTATTTTTGGGGGGGAGAAAATCAAGAATTTACAAAATAAGATTTTGGTGCTTCCAACTTCACACACTAATTCGGTATTTTTTTTTTTAATTACATGCAACCACTCACAACTCTCACGTTTCATCTACAGAGGTTATAGCTCCTTTGTGTTCCCTTAAGCTGCTCTGAAGCATATGATCTGCCTCTCATCCTTTCCTTCCCTCCCACCCCATCTTTTAAAGCAGCCAGAAAAAAAAGAGAGAGAGAGAAAATCTAGATCTAACTGCCTTGGCTGGTATTTTACAAAAAAAAAAAAAAAATATGAATGTGATACTATGGAAGCTGTTTCCAAAGGAATAAAAGAGACACATTTGACATCATACAAAAAAAGTCAGCATCGAAGGCTAGAAATCTCTTCCTATTGTTAAAAATTAAAAATAAGACAAAACAAAATTCAAAACATTTAAATTTTGGCATGTAGGCAACATGTAACAACGGAGAAAAAAAAAAGTAAAAAAGTAAAGAAGCCATAAGCATACAATGCTATGAAAAAACTTCAGCTCTAAACACATATGTATAAATAAAAAAAAAGGAATGATATTTAAGGCTCTTGATTATTAAGTTAATAAATCAAATATACACAGTGATTAATAAAAAAAAGAATTATTTACATAACTATACAAACTTCTACACTTTTGACACATTTTCCTCTCGATTCTTCATTATTATTTTTTTTAACCAGCAACTGCTGACATGAATCTTCCTGGTCCCTCCCTTCCCCCAAACAAAACAAAACAAAACCAAAAAAAAAATACAATAAAAAAATAAATAATAAACTTTTTTTTTTTGATAGTTGCTGTGGTTCTCAGCTGCAAAGGCACTTTCAAATACAGAACTAGTTGCATGTCACCATAAAACCAATATACAAAAGAACTCTAATTCAATAAATAAATAAAACATATTTGTCTTCTAAGACTACAGACTGTGACATCTCGAGAGAGGGAGGGAGAGGGAGGGAGGAAAAAACAAAACAGACTCACCAATATGTATATATTTCTTTCCCCCTACAGGGGGGGAAAAAAAAGCGAAATAAAATCCTAGTGATTCCTCATGAAACCTTTCTGGGATGCATTGGCTGTGGCTGAATTGACACAGGGGCATTTTTTTTTTTTTGACTAGTTTTGCATAGATGTGAAATGCAGCACTTGGTAATCCAGCCAACCACAGCAACTATCACTGCCAGTGTAAGCCAGCTTGTCAAAACTTAAATTAACACAGGGATATTAAGCAAATAATAGCCTTAGACTCAAAATATTACACAACCGTTTTAAGAACTACAAGCTCCGAGTTGCCTTAGATTGATAGGTAAAGGCCCTGCACGGCAGCACCTGCTGTCTGCTATACAATATATTCCATTCGATTTAAACTTTGTGCGCTTTCCAAGTCCCGGTTGTCTTGTTTGTTTGTCCAATTTGGGTGTTTTGTAGGAGTGCCGTTGGGTGGCTTTTCATCTCTGTCTACTAACGTGTAGGTTGCCTGCTTGGCAAATCGGGTTTTCTGCTGGTGCTTGTCCATGTCATCTTCTTCCACCTCTGAATTGTGTGTCCTTATTTTGGCAATTTTGGAGTTCTTGTTCTCATAGTCTTTGATCGGCACAGCATTGGCCCCATGTTTCTCTATGGGGTTCTTGATCTGGTTCAGTTGCTCCCGCACGTTGTTGGTGGTGTTGTCTTCCGAGGCGGTGTGCGTATGGGTGCTCTGCTTTCGCCGCTTCCTGATGCACCAATAGAAAGCGGTGACCAGGCAACAGATCCAAGCCACAGTTAAAATGGAGCTCAGTAATGGAACCAAGAAATCTGGAAGGCAATTGGGGCTCACCATTAGTACTTCAAGAAGTGGGGCTGCTTCTTCCTTGAATGACAGACCTCATGCCCACCTACCCCAACCTGGTCCTTCATAATGTCCAATTTCAATTTTGACCCTGGTGCCTGGGGAATTTGGTGGTTGAGTTCCAACATATTGGGGGGGGGGGGTTGGCATCATGGTAGAAAAAGTTTCCCCATGCTAATGAATTCCTTATCTAACTTTTTTAACTTTAAAAATTATTTGTAAAAGATGCAGGCTAGATACAAAAGCTGTGATCAAAAGCAATGCTCCCTTTTTCTTTATGTTAAGAGTCAGGATCCTGCCATGGAAGTTCTGAAGGGCCGGCCTAACTAGAATTGGCTCACAGGATTTGGGTCCAGACGGTCTCATTTAGACAAAACCTACCAAAATCAATGGAACCCAGACTAATGATGTCTAACATGTCTCACAGATTTATAAAGGTGTGGCTTAAGTATAACTAAGCCTGCATGTAATCCTTGATATCGGATATTGATCTTCCTAATTGAGGGTTATCAACATAGCCTAATTAACTTTCTAAGAACAGCTGTGTTTTCCTTTTTATAATGCTAGTTCAACAATGGGTTGAGGTCATTCATATATGGCATAAGGCTTGGTTACTTACTGCCTATCATCTATAACATCTGCCTGGCTGATGTGATCCTGTAAGGTTGACAGGCTCTAGGTTCCTTCGATTAAACAATGTCTTCTCTCAGGACTCTGGAGCACCGGCCCTCTAGAACTAGGTCTCTACCCCCACCCCCCAAGATCTAACTGGCCCCCGCTCTGCTGTCATTTAGAACAGCCGTGAAGACTTGGCTCTTCATCACTCAGGCCTTCAGCGAGAGGGAGACCTTCCCTTCATTGCACTTATCTTCTTTTTCATTGTTCATGTTATGTTTTTAATTTGATTGTTGTGAACCACCCAAGGTCATGTTGCATACAAATTTAATATATTATTATTATTATTATTATTATTATTATTATTATTATTATTATTATTATTATTATTATTATTATGGATCATCGCACAGTCAGCCAGATGTTCAGACTGGATTTGGCATTTTGTCTACCTATCAAGTCCTTACCCAGGACCTGGGATAGGCAGATGTGGATTATTATTATTATTATTATTATTATTATTATTATTATTATTATTATTATTATTATTCAATTCCCCCTGACAGGGCATTTGCAGAAGCTGAAGAATGGGACAATGTTTAGTAAATTTCAGTATCTGAGCACAAGAGGAGTTTATATCTACGGTCCTCATAGGGCTAGTTCAACTCTGAGCTCTACCTAAGAACAACTTTCATTGGCTCAAGCCACAGGGGTTTCCTCTCTTGTCAGCTAGAAACAGGGGCACTCACAAAGGGAGATGATAAAACAAAATCCAAGTGTCAGCTGTTATTGTGCAATCAATGACAAGAGCTGGGGAAATCAGAAAATTCAGGCAGTTCCAATGAGTATAAAGATTTATTGCAAGCTTAAGCTCTCTACAAGAATCTGACCAACTAGCGATCAAGGGAAATTAGCGGGAGTTAAGAGAGGAATTCAAGGCAGGCTGCACTTAGATTTGTTGTGTAAGCGCAGGGACTCGTGACTGATGATGCGTTTGCCCCTCCATGGGGCTCACCCTGGTCATCTCCCACAATCAAAGCCTCACCGTCTTTCATATGCAGTGCATGTAAAAGGGAGTGGGGGCACTGGTTGTATGGCTGGCAGTTTGCCTTTTCTGACCCCCCAGATGTCCCCAAATACAAACCAAACAAGATAATTTCAAGCTGTGTATTAGAAAAATTATATTTGGAAACACTTTTATCTTCCCACCAGCAAAGGCACCTCTTCGAAAGCAGATTTAAGAGAGAACTGGCTTGTCTTCTTAGTTTAAGAAAAAAATAATCCCTCCGCCTTTTCGAAACGGTTTACCTGTTTTGCTCTTAACTGGCCGCCTCTGCACTCGGACTTCTGCAACAGCTGCAATAAGCGTGCTATTCCCATCCCGTTTGCTGACCAGGTCGATAATTTTATCAGTTATTTCCTTGACTGGATTATTTTCCTCCTGGATATCTTCGGCAGACTGAAGGGAGAACAGTACAGCTATATTTTAGGGAAGGCAGAGTTTAAAAATCAGCTGCTACTTGAAATAAGACAAAGGGCTTTGAGAAGAGCATGGAAGCAAGGGTAACCCAATGGGGGAAGCTTTAGCCTGGATCAATATGGTACGGGCATGGATCCTGCAAGCTCAGCAAAAACAAGACTATTCATTACACGCAATTAAAGGTCTCCCTCCTACTTTTTCAAAACCGTTCAACGGATCCAAATGCACCGCAGAATTTACAAAAATGCCCACCGCGTTTCTGTTATTAACTCAGATTACAACATCCCATTATCAAGCTTCCAAGGTGGCTAACACACTGTTGCATAAAGAAACTGATCCTAGAAAACGAGAAACAAGGGGGGGGAAGCCAGAGAGCCTGATTTTCGCTCTTTTTGGGATTAATACCATCCAATGCAATGGAAACAGCAAGAGGAAGCCCTCTTTTGCCTTTTTCTCTCCCCCTTCGGAGAGGCTGGGAGACTATCTCCTCCAGACTTTTCAAAAGCCAAGCCAAACTTACAATTATAGACTTACAATTGCCACATGAATTTCATTGCTTGCCAAATGCGAGGGCTCACAGGTGATGTAGAGAGCATATTCAATGGAGACATTCCTCAAGATATTCAGATTCCGCAGCTCACTGCAGATATGCTCAGTTGTCAGACCCTATTTGGGGAGGGGGGGGAGAAGGAGGGAGGAACAGCATAGGCAAGACAGCATGAGTTCCTGGACCAGCAGAGGATCTATAAAGGTCATGAATCATTAATTTTATCCAGCTACTGCTATACAAGACTCCTTGTCTCTATGTTATAACTGGAGCTGTAGATCTTGCATTTGCTATTTAGCAAAGAGGGTCAATTATAAAATGATCCACCTGAGCTTGCAAAAGTAAACTCTAAGTACAGAGGCACACTTATCGTAGCTCCCCAATGAGCAGAACTTGCACGGGGAGTGCATTTGCAATTATATTCCTAGAGGGTTTTTCCCAAAAAGAAAAAGTAATAAGTGAAATGGCTTTGAGGCACTTTGCTGACTTTGGCAATAAGACATCCAAATTAAGTCACTGCTGACCGAAGCTTCTTGCTCAGCCCCGCAGGAGTCATCTCTGCCTAGATTTTGTCAAAGAGTTGATGTAAAGATAGGATGAGAAAGTCCCATGGAGGACACACAGGGCAAGCTAGGGAGAAACCTGAAGAACCACTTTGCGCAGGTTTTTTTTTTTTTAATTGGTTCTCTCAGATCGCAGACGAGACAGAGCTGCTGCTGCTGTTACAAAGCAGACAGTTGCTAGGAGTTTCTTGGGTCCTCCCCTGGAATGGGCCCACTTACCGGAGTCATCATCTCTTTGTTGAAGGTGAAGGTAATGTTAGCACAATGTTCCTGATAGTAAGAATCTGAACTGCAGGTCATTTTCACTGGCTGTTGATTTGATGGCCAGCATTCGCCTGCGTTGTCACAGGGTGGGACAAAGCAGTGATCAGCTTTAACAGGATGACAGGTGTGGCCTGGGGGACATTCACTGTGGCCCTTGGCGTTGATCACACAAGGCTTTGGACCGCACCAGACCTAAAGATAACCAAACACTTAATTGTTAAGTGGCCCTCTGGAACAGGGGAAAAAGTAAAGGGGCATGTTGGTTCAGAGATCTAGGATACGTACCTTAGAACAGGAGACTTTCCCATTCACACACTGACAGCTGTTGCATTCGTCATCCCACTTTGAGCCATCCGGAATAATATGCCCACTGGCAACACAGGGTCTTCCTGAAACTAAGAATAAAAGCGTTTAAGGGATTCATCTTCAAGACCACTGACTCAGAATGAGACTTCAGAGGAAATACACAGGAGGAAGGCTGAAGGGAAGATAAGAAAATCATCTAGACATCCTTGCTCCCTGCTGAATGAAATATGGCCCAACACAGATGAGAATACTTGTCTATGAGCTGTGGTGGCACAGTGGTTAGAATGCACTATTGCAGGCAAACTCTACCCGCAGCCAGCAGTTTGATCCTGACCGGCTCAAGGTTGACTCAGCCTTCCATCCTTCCGAGGTCGGTAAAATGAGGGCCCAGATTGTTGGGGGGGGGGAGCAATATGCTGACTACGTAAACCACTTAGCGAGGGCTCTACAGCACTATGAAGCGGTATATAAATCTAAGTGCTGTTGATATTCAGCCTAATAATTGATCCAAAAGGACGAAGATGGCTTTTAAAACGTAAATGGCACCCCAGCTCCTAATTTAGACAATGTGTTTTGCTGCAGCTAAATAGAATAATGCAATTTAAATCAAGACATGGAATACCTTCTTGACATCTGGGACCACCGCGGCCAGGTGGACAAATACAGCGATATCCATTGATTTCATCTATACACGTTGCTCCAAAAGCACAAGGTGAAGACTGACATTCATTGATATCTGGAGGGGAAGGGAGGAAGGTGAGGAATCCATGCAATTCATTGCTTTGCACCCTTTAGCAGAAACTACCGAGAGCCTTAATCAACCTGTAAAGTTTGATTGCTTTTGTGATGGAAGGTTTATTACAGGCCCGTCCTCAACTTACAAGCATAATTGAGCCTGGATTTATGGTCATAATTTGTTGCATTTGTAAGCTCGAGGCATAGAGTGACCAGAAGTAATTTTTCACAACGGTTGTTAAGCAAACCCAGCGATCATTAAGCGAGCCCATTCATTGGAATGGGCATTTTTTGGCACAAACTGCCCAGATTTTCGGCATCGAAGAGATGGGCGGCATAAAAATTTAACAAATAAATAAATAAAATAACCCCAAATCTGAGTCACCTGACCACAAAACCTGGCAACCAATTGTAAAGCTGACCCCACCCAACATGCGGTCATGTGACTGGTGGGTGATGGCACATGACCATTTACTATGGCAGGGGCTGCTTTACGGGCTATAAAGCCTCCGTTCCGTGGCTACTGTGACTATGAATGGTCCTGAAATCTCTGGTCATTAACTGGCAATCCCCTGTATTACATTTATTATTTTTATACACTTATTACATTTAATGGTAATAATAAAATTAAAAGGAGCTCCGGGTACTTATTTCAGAAGTTCTACAAAGCAGGAATAGACGCTGTTTATGAACGCGCAAAGCTGTCTTATACTGGGCTATTATAATGATCTTTAGATTTTGGCTAACAATGCCCCTTTCAACGTTATCGACTCCTCTGATAACAACAGCTTCAATTACACTTTGTATTCTGTACACCCGATTGGATTTCTGTCTCTTAAGAAGTATAGCTTCTCTTTTGCCGGTGAGTTTCTACTGACAGGGAACCATATACGCTATTTGAAGGTCTGCGCCCAAGGCAAAAAAAAAAGTATTCTAATTAGAGAACATTTCCTTCTGAGTAGTTTCTTGGCCCTAAGAAAGTTCATTCTCAGAATGAAAGGGCAGAGGAGAGAGAATTCTTTGCCCCCTCGCAGCCCCTCTTGAAATGGATTTTCCTTGGAAGGATGAAACTAGGACTCTTATGAGCCCAATTCAGAAGAAGAAGAAAAAAAATAATGGGTAGCTTTTGAAATACAAATAAGGAAGAATTTCCACAGCGCACATTCTTCATTTATGGGATTCTATTCTGGCGGTATGATTGTTTATTTATTTAAACCATTTATATAGCTGTTGCCCATCTTTCATCTAACTCTGGGTGGCTCCCAATAAAAAATAAAAATTAAGAGTCATATAAAATATTTTAAGAACTAGAAAACTCAACCAATTAAAACATTAGAAACAACAAAAAACCGGTGCCAATCAGTTCTGATGTGCAATCATCTCAGCTCCCAAAGCTTGGGAGATTAGCCAGGTCTTTAAAGCCTTAGGGAAAGGCTAAAAGGGTGGAAGTCCGCCAGACTTCAGGGGGTAAAGTGTTCCATAGGGCAGGGGCTGTCACAGAAAAGACCGTTGAATTGAAGACCAATTCCATGGCAACCACTGCTCAAATGAGCCAATTTGAAAAGCTTTAAACCAACGTTTTTGAATCAAACCATTCTAAAAACTTACTTATCCTGCAGTCAGGACCTGCAAAACCTGGAGCACATTCACAGCGGTACCAATTGTCTCCATCCACACAGATTCCATTATTGTAGCTGTTTGGGAGGAATGGGGAGCAAGGGAGAGAGAAGAGGAAAAAATAAAGATAATGCCAAATCTTTTGGTTTTTACTTCCACAAAGTGCAGGGTGACCTTCAAAATGTAATAGATTTTTAAACGTTGAACTACAATTCTTAGCATTGACTCCGCTATCTGTGGCTGCTGGGATTTAAAGGCCATCGACACCCGGAAGGTCAGATATAACCCATTCTATATATGAACTATTCTAAACATACACTCATGAATTGTATTCTACTACAAATTATACTGCTTTAACAAGACGTAGTTAATTATACATAGTTATGTATAGTGTGCCAAGTAATGAGCTTGTTATTTAACAGAACAATGATAAACCCAGCAAAGATGAAGGAAATCTTGAGGAATTTGATAGGACATTTTCAGAGAAATTCAAATGCTTTGGAGGAAGGAGATGCAATACCTACCCCAATGGTCTTCAAACTTGGCCCTTTTATGACTTGTGGACTTCAAGTCCCAGAATTCCTCAGCCAGGCACTTTGGCTGAGGAATTCTGGGAGTTGAAGTCCACAAATCATAAAAGGGCCAAGTTTGAAGACCCCTGACCTATCCAAATGTCCAACATATGACCAATAAAAAGGAATCTTCCTAGTCAGGGGTCCCCAAACCCCGAGCTATGGCCCACTATTGGGCTTTGGACTGCTCGGAACCAGGCCACAGAAGTGGTGGGAGAGGGCATGTGCATCTTTACTTGACGAGCATGGGTGCACGCACTCCATTTGTACAAAGTGGCAGGCGTGTCTGTCGCTTATGCAAATGGAGTTGCATGCGCACATGCGTGAACCATCCCCGCTCCCCTGTTGGTTCGTAAAGCCATAAAGGTTGGGGAACTCTATTTCCAAGTAAAGATATCTACAGTAAAAATAGAGGTGACAGTCCAGGGAAAAAGGAAATGGCTTGGGTGGAAGCTTTTTCTTTCCCCATTCATCTTTTTTTCCCCTCTGGGCTTTATTCAGCTGCAAGAAAGTGACTTACCAAGGATGTGGACTGCAGTCATTTGTATCTGCAGAGAGATTAAAGAAAGGAAAAGTTAGAGGAAAGTGAGGGAAGCTGGGCAATGGATGAGTGATGGACTTTCTTGTGGATGGCCTCTAAATCTTGGTTTCATTCTTTAAGCCGGAAATTTGGATCACGCAGATTAAAAGAAAAAAGCCTTGTTGGCTACTTTTCAATTAACAAACCACTGACAACATTCTAGTTTTGTACAGTAAATGAGAAGTCCTCCTTCAGAGCTCTTATTACTCACACAAAGTAATCTCTCTCTCTTTCTCTCTCTCTCTGCAGCTTTTGAAGTGACTGGCAAGGCTTTTAGACTCTTAGTTATTTAACAGTTGCAACAGCTACGGGGCTCTCCCAGATGTAATTCATACACACAGGTATAGATATATAAAAAAACCATCCTGCTAAAATGCTCAGAATAGTCAGGAACAGGTTTTTTTTTCCCACAGGAAGACTGAGTTCAGTCTGGACATAACAGAACCCCTGGGCACAACTGACACGTATTTAGAATGGTACAGAATGTTAACTTTTGTATCAGGCTCAAACAGAGGGACTCTTGTGCAATCTAGAGCTTGGTAGGGATCCAAGGAGGGGATTACTGTAAAGAGCCTCAGAGGGAAGAGGTTTGAACGGTGGCTGCTAGGGAAGAGGGAGGCAAAGCCATCTGGAGGAGCAACCCAACATCTGCCTCCACTTAACTTGCTTGCCACTTTTTCTCAGGCCCAGGTCAAAGCTCCATCCTACAAAGTCATTAAAGCCGAGGGAAAAGAGGTGAGGTTCACGTCCCACCATCCAACAGCTTCTCACTTCTGGTTTCAATCTTCCAATTCCCCAGAGCACCGTTGCGTTGGCTCAACAAAGCCCCATTAGATGTATTTACGGAAGAAATCGGGCGTGGGGGTGGGTTAAAAGAACTTACTCTGGGTGCACGTAGGTCCTTCCCAGCCTTCTTTGCAGACACACGTGAAAGACTCTCCACTTACAACACATGTTCCCCCATTATGGCAGGGGTTTGGCAGGCAGCTGCTATTCCGTGCTGTAAAAGAAACATAAAAAGCATGCTGCCAGTCTCTTCGGCACACGCCTTGGGGAAGGAAGGGCAAGGACCCAATATAGATTCGTACCTATATTGCAAGTGGCTCCATCCCATCCGGCAGGGCACATGCATTTGAAGACATCGCCCTCGTCGTAACACGTCCCTCCATTGTTGCACGTGGCTTCATCGCACTGACTGTCACCTACCCGAACGGGGAAAAGCCAACGGGTCATTTTTTTCTCTCTCTCTTAATAATAACGTTTATTAAAGTTTAAAAATACAAAGATACAAGAACTAATAGGAAGTAAGAAAAATATGAGAAGAAAATTGCGGTAAAAAGTGCAGAGAAAAAGAAAACACGCAAAGAGAAAAGAAGAAAAGTTAAAGACATGATTTCATCCTCTTTCATCAAGACACGTAAAAACAATTTCAGTAACTTATCACCATTTCAATAAAAGATATCTTCTTCTCATACCTCATCTCTTATCTATAAGCAAATGATAAAGCCTCATAATTCAGTCCTTATCAGCAAAACCCCATTAAGAATGACCAAAAATGACAAGATAGCTATTTGAACCTCAGTCAAATAAAAGTGACATATTTCTTTCCTTTAAGGCAGTAATTTATTATTTCCTCTAAAAATACAACCCACTTTTTGCCATCTGTTATCTATAAACAAATCTTTAAAGCCTCTTCATTTGAACCTAGTCAAGCAAAATCCATTCAGAGCTACCAGAAGCAACATGTTAACAATCTTGTTCTTTGAGCCCTTCAAATAACATCCCATGTTAATTTCGTATCATTTTCTCTTTCTTTCCTTTCATAAAGTAATTCACAAATTTAACACATACCAGAAAGAACATGTGTAGTTTAACGGTGACTGAATAACCCAACTTTTACTTTAAACACTGTATTTTATTACTTTGTGTATGTATGTATGTATGTATGTATGTATGTATGTATGTATGTATGTATGTATGTATGTATATGGTCATTCAGTCCTAGTCAAAAAATTCCTATTAAGAGCAACTGGAAAGAACGTCATATATTTTTTTAACCTTGATCAACTTTACATTCCTTCTTTTTACTTTTAAAAATCCAAGAGATCAAAATGGGTGATGGATGAGATGCATTCAGCTTAGTTTCAAAATCATCCTTTTTTAAAAAAAAAATATCCATTGATTAAAGCTTATTGCAATGTTCTCTCTGCTACTCACCCATGGTAACTTATGTGACATAACTGTGTCCCTCCCTCTCCCTTCTGCCCTCGCCCCAATATAAACCCGGGTCCCTCAACGTTGCTGGAATTTTCTAACATATAGGGAAGGTATTGAGAAAAGGGCACCATCAGGTTGTGGCTGGGACACATTTACCCATTGATCCCTATATTCAAAATGATGCACTTTTGTGAAAAGAAACGTACCCTGAGCTCATGCAAGGTAGACACTGGCATTATGTAACTTCAACGCTGGCATTCATAAACCAGCTGGCTTTGAACCACAGGATGCTTTGCCTATGGAGAGTCTCAGTCATCCAGGTCATGAGGTGCTTTTTCAAAAGGCAACTGGCCTTTCCTTTGTTTTTGCCTGAAGATGTTTTGCTTCTCATCCAAGAAGCTTCTGAAGAACTTAAGAAGCTTTTTGGACGAGAGGCAAAATGTCTTCAAGCAAAAACAAAGAAAGACCACTTGCCTTTCGAAAGACCACTTGCCTCTGAATAGAAAAGAGTGCAGAGAAGGGCAGCAAAGATGATTAGGGGACTGGAGGCTAAAAAAATATAAGGAACGGTTGCTGGAATTGGGTATGTCTAGTTCAGGGGTAGGCAACCTTGGCTCTTTGGACTTCAACTCCCAGAATTCCTGAGTCAGCATGGCTCAGTTTGGAAACCTCTCCCTTTCCCCTCAGCATGGCTGGCTCAGGAATTCTGGGAGTTGAAGTCCACGAGTCATAAAAGAGCCAAGGTTGCCTACCCCTGGTCTAGTTTAATGAAAAGAAGGACTAGGGGTGACATGACAGCAGTCTTCCAATATCTCAGGGGCTGCCACAAAGAAGAGGGAGTCAAGCTATTTTCCAAGGCGCCTGAAGGCAGGACAAGAAGCAATGGATGGAAACTAGTCAAGGAGAGAAGCAACCTGGAACTGAGGAGAAACTTCCTGATAGTTAGAACAATTAACCAGTGGAACAACTTGCCTCCAGAAGCTGTGAATGCTCCAACACTAGAAGTTTTTAAGAAAAGACTGGACAGCCATTTGTCCGAAACGGTATAGGGTTTCCTGCCTGAGCAGGGGGTTGGACTCGATGACCTCCAAGGTCCCTTCCAACTTTATTATTATTATTATTATTATTATTATTATTATTATTATTATTATTATTAAACATTTCAAGGACAGAGGAACAGAAACCACCTTCTACTAAGAAGACAATCAACTCACTGAGTGAATTCAACTGAATTCAGGCACAAAACACGACACTCTGAATACCACAAGTATACGAGTCTGGCGAAGCTATTAAAAACACTCACGTGAGTGGCAGGTTTTTCCTTTCCAGCCGTTTTTACATTCACAGAAAAAGTCATTGACCAAGTCTCGGCACGTCCCTCCATTGTGGCAAGGGCTTTTACTGCAATCATTGATATCTGGAGATAACAGAGGAGAATGTCGGCTGGTTACCCATCTGTAGGAGCTAAGAATATTTACAGAGTGTGCTTTGTCTGCATAATTCACATCCCTCTTTCTAACCTGGAACTTCTGGATTAAATGCCGCAAGATCTTGATGCCTATCGCCTCTATTCTAATCTCCATCCCTGGGTTCCCTTTTGGTTTTTCTCACTATTCAGCTTTCCTTGGAAGTTCTTTGGAATGAAAACTAGTCCTTATAATTACATCTTTCCAGGCCAAAGGCTAACAGTTCGGATGTTCCTGGCTGTCCTTGAGACACTGAAGCTCTGTGACAAATTCTCTTTGAGGTTCGTATTATTGTCACAAAATTAAAACTGATTACAACAGTAATGTGACATTCAAAAGGGAAAGGTTCTTTTTTTGGGTGTAAGCTTCATAAAGCTTAAGTCTGCTGGATGCCTAAGGGTTTTAGGACAAGGAAATACTTAAGAGTGTAACTCTGCAAAATGCGTGAGCCATTTATGCAGCTCCTAGTGTACAGGCAGTCCTCAACTTAAAACAGTACATTTAGTGACCGCTCAAAGTCACAACGGCACTGAAAAAAAGGTGACTTGTGACCATTTTTAACACATTTACAGCAGCCCCGTGATCAAAATTCAAACGCTTGACAACTGGTTCATACTTATGACGGTCGCAGTGTCCTGGTGTCATGTGAACTGCTTTTGCGAAAAGTCAATGGGGGAAGCCAGGTTCAATTAACAATTAACGTGTTATTAACTTGCCAACTGCAGTGATTCACTTAGCAAGTGTAGCAAGAAAGGTTGTAAAATGGGGCAAAACTCAATGAATGCCTCACTTAACAACATAAACGTTGGGCATCTCAGTACTTCAGCTACACTTGCTTTATACTAAACTCAGATCACTGAATGAAGCCAACATTCCCTTAACCATATAGCAGTTTAGATAGGGGCACTTCAGGCACACAGGTAACTAGATGGAGCAAAAGGAGAGTTAGTAGAAAGCTTCTCCTGCACAGGATATCCTTTTTGCTCAAGAACATTTATTTCACATCTTATGTGAGCACACGGTGAGAAGAAAAATGAAACGCAAAAGTACCTTTCCAGGAGTGCAATGGCTTGGAACTATAACCAGATTTCTCTGCAAAATAACTCAAAAATACCTTGGGAAAACTACATTTCCCAGACTTCTTGGTGCCTGGAACATTGTTCCAAATCTATACTGCTATGTATTTAGATGTTGAACCCGTTGCTTGGGGCATTGTTGTTTTGTTTCTGTCAATGCTTTATAATAGCTCTTGTTTCATTTATCCTCGGTAAGCTGATTTGAGCTGCATAAAAGCGGCAGTAAATAAAATCCAATGAATAAATAGGTGCTGTCAGCTACCTGGAGAGAGTTGAACCTGAGACAACTCTCCTGGATATCCCAACAGGAAGAAAAACAAGTAGGGGAAAAAAAACAAAGCATCAACACATAAGGCCTTGTAGGATGGGCTTAGATGTGAGGTCAGAACAAACAACTATTTGGTTTTGTGAAAAGAGATGAATTCCTCTTTGCTTAGCCCAATGTCCAAATTAAGATGAAGGAGGGTACAAGTGGGCAGGATAAAACGTTCACTTACTATTCCCACAACCTGGGGTACAACACACACTTGCAACGTCTAATGTTGTATAGCCTACAAACTCAGAAAACTATTTTCTCCTGATCCAAACCGAGATCCCCAACTCTCTCAATGTATCTAGGCAGGCTGCTCAATAAATGAGGCCCATGGTGTTTTCAGGATATTTTCCCCTCTCCCCCCCCCTTCCATCTTCCCATCTGCTGGAAAAAAAGAACCTGCTTACTTGCTTCACAGAAGGTGCCCTCCCAGCCATCACTACAAATGCACTTGTAGGAGTTGATGCCGTCAATGCACGTGCCCCCATTTTTACATGGGTTACTCTCACAGTCATTGATGTCTGAAAAACAAGGATTGAAAAGGAGATGAGTGGACCAAAAAGTGCCTTTTAAAAATTGAACGGGGAATCTAGGCTGAAAAATATCATGTCCCCCGGCAAATTTTAGACCTGTCCCTAGAGATGTCAAGATTAAATCTGTTCCATTCAATATGGAAGTGCCTGGCCCTTTGTTAAAAAAAGGGAAAGCAGGCTAATAAAAAACATCTTATTCTTAATATCCCCACATGCTTTAAACATTATGTAAGGCAGTCAATAAAAATGGCAGGATAAGTTTGCTATACGCTAATAAGAAGCCTTCTGTACACAAGCCCAAGTTAATGTTATAATTTATTTTAAAAAAAGTTTAAATATTCAAGGGCAGGGACCTCTTAAACAATTTTCCCAAGGCTCCCGTCTCAATTCACTGTAGGAGGAGGAAAAAAGAGAACTTGGCAGGGTTGAAAAGATGTATTAGGGCCACTCCTGCGTCCCAAGGACAAAAGTTCTTATTATTTACACAAGTAGCTTCAAACTTGGATATAAATGAGAGGAACCAAGATAAGCATCTCCAAATCTTACTTTCATGACAGTAGGTGCCAGTGAAGCCTTTGTTGCATTCACAAGTAAACTTGCCTCCCGCTTGGCTCTTGCACTTGCCATGGGGGCCGCAAACGTTGGAAGAGATATAGCGGACCCCTTCTGGGGTGCTGTTGGAAGCGACAGCAACAGTACAGCTGTCAATCACTGCAGAAAAGAGACAAGCAAGCAAAAAATGAGTCTTCGCCGTCTTTCCAGTAGCTTTATGGATTCTCCAGGGTTGTTGCCGATGTGTGGGGTAAGTACATTTCAAATTAAACTAGGTTTTAAAGCGGGGGTGCCCAACCTCAGTAACTTTAAGACATGTGGACTTCAACTCTCAGGCATGGTGGGCTGCAGAATCCTGGGAGTTGAAGTCCACAAGTCTCAAAAGTTGTCAAGGTTGGACATTCCTGTTTTCAAAGTTTGATAAGGAAATGCAACAGAGTTCAACTGGTGGAAGAAAAGTGGCTTCAACTTTGGACCCCCTCGCTTTCTACTTTGAACACATCTGCTTCTCCCTTGCCGTGTCTTCCACCCAGCCCCAATATTTTCCAGAACCTGGTTTGTGACCTTTAGTCCCAAAGGGCAGTATACCTACATCTTATGGCTCTCCAACATTGCTATTAAAAAATCCCTTAGAAGTGTAAACATGCGATTCTAAAGCGCTTTGTGTTTTCTAAGTATCTCCAACTCTTAGGAGCAGGAGCATCATGTAACCAGAAAGGCCTTAGATCAGGCCAGGTTATTTCTCCATCTAGATCAGGGAAAGGTGAACTTGTGGTGGCTGAGAATTGCACTAAACAATTTTAGGATGAGCTTTGAAGCAGATAGTTTGAATCAGACGGGTTTTGAATTGGATTTACCAAGTGGGCAGAGCTGGGATATTCTGTAGTTTTAAAACTTATTTAGAAATGCATGGTAAAGTTACTGGGCCTTCTTTCTCAAAATAGCAGGAGAACAATGGCTGCTAATGTATTTAAAGGGCATAACTCAATACTCGGTGTGACCCACAGAAAATGGGGTCTGAAAGCTCTACGCTGCCTCATAGCCCAAGCCTGCTAACCTGTTCCAACACAGCACTGATTACGCTGAGTCACTGGAGTTCTGCCCCCTGAAATTTCAGGCAGACATCTTGGTCAAGTGATGTTGGAGACTGAATTTGGGACTTTCTGCATGAACGGCACACGGACCCCCAGCGTTGTCCCCGGGTAAATGAGCGACTGCTACAACTACACAACACAAAGGTTCAAAAGCATACCTTCACAAGGAGTTGAGCGGCAGTGATCTTTGAGGTGGGAACAGTTCTTGCCCTCGTAATCATCCGGACAGTTGCTGCAGAAATAATCGCTCTCGTAATTGAAGCACTGGGCCCCATTCTGGCAAGGGTTGGGCTCGCAATAATCGATGTCCAACTGTCAGGGATGGTGGAGAGGGAGGAAAGAGGAGGACAGAACAGAGAATCTAAGTCAAAGGCTTTATTCATCTTCTTCCCACGGTCACAGGAAGGAAGTGTGGAATCTGACCTTTTTAATCTGCCACCTCTATTTGCCTGTGTACGCCAGACACAATGCAGCTCTCACCAGCCTCGCTAAAATAACGAGGTTATCAAACAGCAGGCAGAGGCTGGGGAGACGCAGAGCGCTTGCAACATGAATGCACACAAATACTCCTGCAGTTATGAATTCCCACCACACCTCACCCTTGATGTTTTTTTTTTTTTTTAAAATAAAAGCGTCTATTAACACTGCTTGTTTGAATACAGGTATTCAGCCTACAGATCCACGGAACTGCACACCGAGTTTGCTCTTATCTGGAACCTGCCTCACCTGACAGATGTTTCCCGAGAAGCCAGCCAGGCAGAGACATTGGAAGCCGTTGATTTCATCTTGGCAGTGGCCCCCATTCAAACAAGGGTTGCTTGCGCATTCATTGATGTCTCTCTCACAGTGATCCCCAATATAGCCAGGTGGGCAGAGACAGCGATAACCGTTCACTAAGTCCTGGAAAGACAAAAGGGTGCGACAGCAAAAAAGAGATCAGCTTACCTTGCCAATAAAACACAAAAGCATTCACACATGCAAGCAGCACAAAACCCCAGAGAGGGGGGCGTTAAGACTAGAACCCTCACAAGCCCTTCTCTTTGACCACGTGCGCTGGGACTGTTGTGACTTAAAAGGGAGTCCTCAAATTATGACAATTGGAACCAGAATTTCCGTTGTTAAACAAGAGGGTTGTTAAGTGGAATGATGGCCAATGTTATGACTCTCTTTTGCCACAGTTAACTGAATCACTGCAGTTTTAAGGGTGTCACATTGTCGTGAAGCAACTCTGGCTTCCCCCCACTGACTTTACTTGTCAGAAACCGGCTGGGAAGGTCACAAATGGCGATCACAGGACACCGGGATGCTGCGACCATCCGTCGTAAATATACACTGACGGTCAAGCACCCGAATTTTGATTATGTAACCGTGAGGATTGAGGATTGGTTGTGAATCGCTTTTTTTCCAGTGCCACTGTAAACTTCAAACGGTCGCTAAGTGAATGGTTGTAAATCAAGGACTACCTATACCATGCAAATCCACTGAAGTGCAATGGGGAAGCAGTGAGTCAAGCCAGAGGGGACTTGGATTCACTGCATCATCAGAGCTAAACAGACAGGATGAGGCAGCAACGCTGGTTCATTCCTGCACATGCAGTCTGAAATTCATAACTAAAGGGAGATACTTCTTTGCAGGAGGATGACACTAGTGATGGACTCAGTGCACTCTAAAGCCCTGCTTTGGTTCTACAAAGTTTGCAACTTTGACAACAGCAAGATAAGAGCCGTGGTGGTGCAGTGGTTAGAGTGCAGTATTGCAACATCGCAGGCTAACTCTGCCCAAAGCCTGGAGTTCGATCCTAATGGGGGCTCAAGGTTGACTCAGCCTTCCATCCTTCCCAGGTCGGTAAAATGAGGACCCAGATTGTTGGGGGGCAATAGGCTGACTTTGTAAACTGCTTAGGGAGGGCTGTAAAGCACTGTGAAGCAGTATATAAGTCTAAGTGCTATCTTCATTACTAAAGTCAAGCTGAGAAAAAGGGGCAGAAATAAAGTGGAAGGAAAATCAGGCCTCTTCTCCCAGCCTCTTTTCCTGAAAAAAAGAAAAACTCATACATTTTGTGCTCAACACCTAATTTGTGGGTGAGCAACAATCGGTTCCATGTCAGGCTGAACTCCCATTTCATCTGTGAAGCCCTCCTCTTTCTAACTGTTGAGAGAATTAAAATGAGACCACCACGGGAGCAGAGCAGAAGGAGAAGCATGCCAATCTGAATGAAGGATAGGCTAAAGATGGAATATATTTAAAATATACACAACAGCTGCTGGTAGCAACAAATTACGCATTCGCGCATTGAGATTTCTGAACATACATTAATAGCATGCGATAGCATTGTTTTTCTAAAATGTGAAAAATGACATAAAATTACGCATGAAGGGAAAATCATTAAATGTCATAAAAGGTTTTATGAAATTTAATGTCCCTGCAAGTGAGGCTACCATTAACCTCCTTTTTGCGCTTATTTAGCATAAAATGATTTCCCCTTCATATGTAATGGCCTAGTTCACGCATCATGCTAAGTTTTAACATGATCATTTCACAGTCGATTAATCCGATGGAAAATCCACCCATTATGCTAATGGTGTGTGCAAATTGTCTATGATTATACCAAACCATGGTTATGTGGTTCGTGTGCAAGTTAGCGAGTTGACACTAGCGGTAAAGTAATGGTACTAAACTAGACAAGCATTGAGGGTTGATGTTCATTTCTAGAATGATCAAAAAGACCTTTTCTAAGGAAACAATTTAGTATATAAAATAAGCTTCTGCAAATGGACCGGTGAGGGAGGCAAGGGTATGAAATTGGATTCCTTGGGATTTAAAGAGTAAAATGATTGAATTTAGATTTGACTGGCAACCTTTCCGAAGGGGAGATTTTGTTTCACAGCAGGAACGCTGGGCCAAAATAACATGTCACCCAGCGTCACAACCTTCTGAAGCAAGTGAGTAACTCTGGCTGTTGTAAGGGTGCTTAAGGAATTTGAATTTTGTGAATTCAATTATGAACTCTCCCAATTTGTTTCCTGGATTTGCTTGCAGACTAGAATTTAAATGATCTATTAACTTTTTCCAGTTATCTAGTGTGGGAGCTTAATTTAAGAGAGCGAGAGCGAGGGAGGGAGAGGGAGAGAGGGGAGGGAGGGAGGGAAAGAGAGAGGGGAGGGAGGGAGGGAAAGAGAGAGGGGAGGGAGGGAGGGAAAGGGAGGGAGAGGGAGGGAAAGAGAGAGAGAGAGAGAGAGAGAGAGAGAGAGAGAGAGAGAGAGAGAGAGAGAGAGAGAGGGAAATGGAACCTCAGAGGCATCTTTTGAGAGAAAAGACTCTTTCAGTAGCAATAATGAGGACTTCTTTTCTCCCTCAAATCTCATTCACAGATTAGCAGAAATCCAACCAAAAACGACACAAATTCAAGAGCGACTATGCTGCCCATTCACTCTTCATCGCTATTCTCTGCTGAAAACTGGTACTAAGACCCCATCAAAAAGAAATCAACCATTACTTACCTTACAAGTCCCTCCATTCTGACACTGCCCCACGCAGTCATCAATATCTGTAATTAAAAGAAGAAAAAGAAAAACACAACCTGAGTGGGGAGGCAATACAGCAAGTGAAATCCAAGATTGAAAAAACAAAACAAAACAAAAAAACCAGGGGGCTCTGTAGCTCTAGCTAGATAAACTCTGTGAAATTTCCTGCTTGCTTTTTCCTCAAGATAACGTTATTGTAATGGGTGGGAACCTTCAGCAATTCTTCCAGTAGAGTTAAACTGAAACTTCACATCATTGTTTCGAGCCACCTTATCAGAATCTAGCCACATTGTGGACTAATGGGTTTGATAAAATTGCTTCTTATTCTTGCCAGATTGACTACTCCCTTTCTAAAAACATCAGCGACTCTCCTCGCCTCCCCCCCCCCTTCCTTCTGGCTGAATTATGACAAAATTTAAACTCCAAGCTTGGTGCTGATTGCAACACTTTGCACTTCGACTCCCCCAAGCTACACCCATGCTCAAACTTACTTGTCTCACAATTCTGGCCAGTCCAGCCAGCAATACAATTGCAGTAATAACTACCAATCAGGTTCCTGCAGGAATTGGCATTGATACAAGGTCTGCCCTCGCATTCATTGGCATCTGAAAAGAGAAAATGAATTGCTCAACGTTCAGCCGTGGGTAGAATGAAAGAGGAAAGCACATCCCTCTCTTGTTTTCACAGCAGGCACTCCGTGTTTATTAAAAGCTAGCGGACTCGGAAAGATTACACAACTGCACAAGCAAGAGAAGAACAACTTCGGGGCCAGGCAACCTGATGCCCTGCAAACATTTGGGAATTACAACTCCCAGCAGCCGCAGCCTGGCATCACAAACTAGAGCAGTGGTTCTCAACCTTTTTAATGCCGCGACCCCAACCGGTCGTAAGTCGAGGACTAAACCGGTCGTAAGTCGAGGACTAAACCGGTCGTAAGTCGAGGACTACCCAACCGGTCGTAAGTCGAGGACTTTCCCTGCCCGGGAGCGCCGCGCATGTGTGGTTCCGCCCTCTGCGCCAGCCGAGGCGTAGCTGGCAAGCAGCAGAGACGGAGCAGGCTGACCACCAGCTGGCCCAGCCCAAGGGAGGTAAGGCACCTGCCGGAAAAGGGGGAAAAAATGGCGGACAAAAAAAATGGCGGACAAAAAAAATGGTGGACAGCCTTGCTTGGCGACCCCCATGAAATGGTCGATCGACCCCAAATGGGGTCCCGACCCACAGGTTGAGAACCACTGAACTAGGGGAAGTACAGTCCAAAACTTCAGGAGAGCACCAGGCAGCCTAGTCCTGCGTTTAAATCGCCTAAAAAAGCATGTTCTGATTTCTCACAATGGCATCGGTAGCACTAAGACACCAGCCCCTCACAGATTAAGAGCAATTACTTTTGAAGGGGGAGGGGGAGGCAGGAAGAGGTGAGTGAAGTGGAGATTAGCCAAGGAATAGAGCATCCTCAGTCCTTGGGATTAAAACATGGGTCTTCAAAGTGCAGATGACTCATTCTTCAGAGGATCAAGCCAGAGGTTGGAATGCAGCTGCAAATTCTCCTGGCTGGATGAGTTAATGAGGCTGGGGAGATGCCCCGACTTTCCCACGAGGCCAAAAGAGAGGGGAAAACAGGTAGGAGAGTGCACTGCCTTGAGGAGGATATATTTGCTCTTCACAGCAACCAATTACGCATCCCAGCCGATCCCAAGATAAGCAAGCAGTCTCAAGAGTTGCATAAAGGGGGCTACTTCCCCCAGAATCACCGTGCAGGGAGATGGGAAGGGCGAAGATAATCTTGTGCCCTTGGGCAAATGATAGGAAGGTCTCCTCCTCTGAATTCAAGCAACTCCAGAGATTCCCAGATTAACAAATCTGAATTTCTCATATATACAACAGAGATGCTCTGAAATTTCCTTCCATAATGCACGGGCACCCACGGAAAAGCTGTTAAGATTATGCAATTTAACAATGCTCCACAGACTGAGCATTGCTATCTGGGAAGAGAAGGAAAGAACCTGAGGTTTCCCCGATCAGCTCAAGGCACAGCGGCCCTCACCATCATACATACCTATTTGACAAGTTTTACCAGTCCACTGAGGTGGGCAAACGCATTTAAATCCGTCAACTAGATCCTGGCAAGTACCTCCATGCCCACAGGGGTTTGGAGAACAGTCATCAATATCTGCCAAGAAAAGGTTTATTTAGCCTTAGGTTAGGCAATGAACATCCGACCAACACTTTAGCAATTGTGCATCTCTTTGCTATACAGCAGGGGTAGGCAACCTTGGCTCTTTTATGACTCGTGGACTTCAACTCCCAGAATTCCTGAGCCAGCATGGCTCAGCTTGGAAACCTCTCCCTTTTCCCTCAGCATGGATGGCTCAGGAATTCTGGGAGTTGAAGTCCACGAGTCATAAAAGAGCCAAAGTTGCCTACCCCTGCTATACACCAAAGGAAATATCCAACTTTTATATCGTGCCCTTCGCTTTTCATTCCTCCCTGCCCCTTCAACTGTCTTTTGTGCCTCAGACATCCTTAAACCTAGTTATGACTTTGGATAAGATGAAACTTTCAACACCAGGAATGTTCACACTCCGTCAGGTTTTCTGGAGTTAACAGCCTTCAGAAAAAGTGCTAGTCAATTTCACATTGTCCTCAAACAGGAGATAACTACTCCAGCCAGAATGCCAGTGAAAATATTCATTCATGGATATTCACAAAAACATTCCTGCCCTGCTTTTTAAGTGCCAGAATCTTAAGCTCAAGTCTGAAAAAAAACAAAACTCCACTGAATTCATTTAGACTTGGGAGAAGTTCAAGTGGGGCCCACGAAAACCCAGAGAGCTGTCTTATAGCAATTCAACCCTTCCAAGACTTGTACTCTCAACACTAAGAGGGACTTCCCAGGGTTTCACACACTAGTATCTCCCCAACCAACATGGGCCATTCTGCACCCATTGTTTTATCGTAATCATTTTCCTTATAATAATTATACTAAATAATATAATTATAATAAATAATAAACTGCCATTCTATTTTCCTTTGCATTCATGCATATTCCAAAACATCTTCTCTTTAATCATATCCCAAAGTACTGTCCAGCTCTGCTTTTCAGCTCTAATCTGTCCTTAACTGCAGTTCTGATCTCTCCTGAAGTACAATTTTTACATGTCCACGGATACTGGAACTGATTTTCACTGAAAAGATAACACATATCCTAACACATATAAGACAGAAGAACATGCTCTGGTTTTCTTCTTCCAGACTCGCAAATAATACTGGCAAGATGCATGAGTAACAAATAAAAGGTTTAAGAATTTGGGAATTCTTAGTGGAGAATCTTTAAAAGGTAGAAACTGGTACCGCGATTTGCTAATCAGCACGATTTCTGACAGTAGTAACTATTAAGAACGATTTGGAAATTTCTGGGACGCTTAAGGAGGCAAGAGAGGTTAAAGCTTTGTCATTCCAATGCACTTACTAAGCGTGCAGGTTGGTGCTGCCCAGCCTAGCGCACAGACACATTCAAATCCAGTAGGGGTCTCAAGGCAGCTTCCTCCATTGTGACAAGGATCCGAAAGACAGGCGTGTTCCGCTGCAGCAAGAACAGAATCTCCTTCAGCTTAGTCAAAGCTACCAAGGTGAACCCACCCACCCCTCTCACCCTCAAAGCCACTCCCTGCTTCCTTTGGCTCCTCCAACTTTCCATCTTGCAGTAGACCTAATACTCTCTCCATCTTTGAATGCTACCCGGTTTACCCTGAAACCAATGGCAGGGTGCTAAGCTAGAGGCTAGAGGCCAATGCATGAAAACAATGGTTGTGGCTGACTTCCTCAAGAATGGAAGCCATGGGGTATTTCTCCAGCTCTTTTGGACTTCAGCTCCCATTATTCTTGCCATTAGCGATGCCGGGTAAGCCAGTTGAAAGATGGAGTGCAAAGTTCTGGAGAACCACTGTTTTCCTACTATGCGCTGTAATATAATTTTGCATTCTCTCCCCATCTCTCATTCTGCCCAGATGATCCCTAGGGGTGCAGCCATGGTGCTTGAATACAACAAAGTAGCCCCTGGAGAATTTCTTACCAATTTCACAGTTTTGTCCCGAATAGCCTTCAGGGCAGGAACACTGATATTTGTCAGGGCCCGTGTTGCTACAGGTCCCTCCGTTCAAACAAGGCGGGTGAGTCCCACAGTAGTTGAGATCTGCAAGGGATGAACAGGAGCCAAAAGAATGAATAAGAGGTTTCAAAGCAGATGTCCCGTGTCCTCTGTCATGCTATTCTCCGAGACAAAGCAATCAGATGGCAGCAAAGCTCATAAGCAGAATAGGGAAAGCAAAAGCCAGCAGGGCCAAAGTGCACTTTCTACCTACCACCCCAACCTCCATGATATTTATCTGCATTTCAAACCCCCTCTCAGCTCCTCCTAGATCCAGCCTACCTTTATTGCAGAACTGGCCACCCCAGTTGGTTTCACAGAGACACTGCCACGGTTCGTTGCAAGTGCCATGGACACAGCCTGGGTGTGGAATGCATTTGTCGCAGTACTGGCCTTGCCATCCATACTGACACCTTCAAAGAAAGAGAGCTTGGAATTATATCCCCAAAGGAAATAAAAGAGACCAGCGGCTGGAAAGTCCAAGTTTTGCTTTCCTGTTTTTTTTTAAAAAAAATGCAGCATTCTTTCTTTCGGAGACTTATTTGGTGGCTTCTTGTAAACAAACAGATTTAACCAAGGTCTCTCTAAAAGGCAGCCTTTTGTACAAAAGAATAACTGTTCTGGGAGGCTCAGTGTGGAGCCATTGAGGACAAGACTCTATGCTATCCTGAAGCTCACAGAAACGCAGGAGGGAGAGTGGGTGGGTGGACACAAAAGATCAATCTCTGGGCCTTGACAAATGGATTAGAGAAAGGAATCAGGGTGAAAAGAGAAAAGAATTAGTCGGGAGGAGCAACAATTATCCAAAGACCCTCATGAATAACAAGGGGTTAGAGGCATTTCAGCAGAAAGGCAAACAGCCCAGCAGGATGAAGCAGCTAGCTAACTAGGTTCCCCTTTCCCCACAATTCTGCTCATAGATGTACCCCCGTTTGGGGTATGCAGTTACTAGGAGTCACATGCTGACATAAGGAGAAGGAAGCCACTTTAAACCAGATAATAACAGAAGTCCCAAAGCAATGTTTCTATTAGATTATCTACCTTTCCATACACAACATGAAAGGGGATAGGGTGGGAGTTGATACAGCTGCCCAGACATAGTTCAGTTCAGGAACCCCAATTCCATGATGATTTTATTTAAACTTTGGCTCAAAGGCTTATGTAAGTTTAAAACAAACAAAACACACACTCTAACGCAAGTTGATGTAAGAACAAAATCTGGGAAAAATAATTTATTAGCCAAATATCCAGTCTCCCCCGCGTTCCTGCCCTTGGGCATTATTACAGCACTGCCAATTTTTTTTTAAAAAAATAATAATAAAATGTACTATCTGAGGTGGAAAATGAAATATTTGCAAGTGTGAAATTGTGAGTGAACAAAAGAGGCATTTCATACCCAACATCTGGGGAGAAACAATCAACTGCAATTACTCAACTCCGCTGGACCTAACATACCAAAACAACCCTTTTCATTCGGATTTTCAAAACAATACCCTGCCATACAGCCTTGTGATGGGAAAAATAACAGCAGGGATATGACTGGGGAGCTAAACACTTAGCGCTAATATCATGCTTCAATTCTCCTAAAAAAAACCAAACACCTCAGATGGAAAACCACTCCCCCTAATTATTATCTTTTTTTTTTTTTTTTTGACAGAAGCAGCCGCTTTGAGAAAGAGAGATAGAGGCCTTGATGCCACTGACAGATTGAAAACAACAGGTATTTCAAGTCCTGGTTGTGGAATCTTCTCTGGGAGCAGCAGAGCAGAGGAAATGGAGGTTCCCCTTTGAATAAAGAAGCCCCAGAAGGACAAAAGACAGATTTCAATCCTTGCACAGAACAAAAGCTTATAGCAGCTTCTCTCCTGCCCCTCACAAAAAAAGCTTCCTGAAATCTTGGACTACAGCCCCCATCACTGGCAGCCAGTGCTGGAAAGGAGAACGTGATGTTGGGGAAGAGAGACTTCCAGAACAGACCACTGTAGTTTAAGGGCCAAAAGCCGCTGCAGCACACACTGCTTAAACACAAAAGCAACGTGTTTTTTTAAAAAAAACAAAACAAAAACCAGCCTCTAAAAGTCTAACTTTATTTTTAATGCTAGGCAAGGCCCATCTTGATAGTTCAGCTCCAAAAAAATAAGCCAAACTGAAGCAAGGCTAATTTTAGCAGAGGAATTTATTAAGTCTTTCCACATTAACATACATCCAGCCACTGTATGCTTCAAAAAGAAAAAAGAAAAAAAAAAGCCTGGCTTACAAAGCGGATCCATTTCATCTTGATCAGGTCTTTTTTTTTTGGGGGGGGGGGGGCTCCATATCACTTCTAATGAGAACGAGAGAAACTTCCATACGGTTTTGTTTTGGGTCTTAAAAGCAGCTTTGGCTGGGCTTTTATTTTTAAACTGCTGCATCTGTAACATAGCAGACTGTGACTCATCCCAACTCAGTGGGGAAAAAAAATAAAAAAGAACACAGCATATAGTTTGGTTTCCCTAAGTCCAAGAAGATAATTGAGGCTGGGGTATCAGGAAGGGCAGCTCTGCTGCTGGAGTATATATCTATATATTTAAAAAAAGAAGTGTGGGAAAGTTGCACCTTAAGTAAATAAGGGCAATAATGCATGTCTGGGCAGCAAGTGGGAGGCGAGAGGCACAGGAAGGCTTGAACTCTGGAAACAAAGCCTGTTGTTCTGGCTAGCAAGGAATGCAGGCAAACCCTGTAAGGCACATTCAGCCGGATGACAGAAGCACAAATCTTTTGCTGCTTTGGCTTGTGCATCTCTTGGGATCCAGCCCAACCAAAATAGGGCAAAGAAATACGAAAGGCTGGTTGAGGGTGAGTCTGCACGGATAGACAGCGAGAGCAAGAACCTCACCACTATTCCTCTTCTGGATATTCTGTTAGGGCTACTTAGATTTTGATCCAGTTTTCTCCACAACAAAGGCACGGGATATGGCCTACCTGCCACTCCCCATACCTCTCCTCCATTCCAGACAGCCCCTGCAACTGAGAGGGCCCCCAGGGGAGCAGCCATGCTGGGGTTGTCCTGTTCCAGACAGAGTCCTCTCTTTTGCAAATACTGTGCAGCTACAAGCTGGAAGCCACTTCTAACATGGAGCAAGTGTCCTGAGAGAGTGCAGAGTCTCCTATTGCTGCTGAAGAAAAGTTGTGTACCGTACAAGGGCCCTCCCGGGGGGACCAATTGGCAGCTCCACTTACAGATAGTCCTCGACGTACGAGCACAATTGAGCCCAAAATGTCTGTTGCCAAGCAAAACCATTTGTTAAATGAATTTTGTCCTATTTTACAACTTTTCTCGCCACAGTGGTTAAGTGAGTCACTGCAGTTGTTAAGTGAATCTGGCTTCCCCATTGACTTTGCTTGTCAGGTGGTTGCAAAAGTTGATCACATGTGACCCAGGACAGTGGAACCGTCTTAAATATGAGTCAGTTGCCAAGCATCCAAATTTTGATCATGTAACCATGGGGATGCCGAAATGGTCATAAAGTGTGAAAAATGGTCATAAGTCACTTTTATCGGTAATGTTGTAACTCTGAATGGTAATTAAATGAACTGTTGTAAGTCGAGGACTACCTGTATATCTTTTCAGGATCATCTCCAGGCAGACATGGATCAATAAAGGCTTGAAAGCTGCCAGACATTGTGGGGGGTTCCCCCTCTCCCATGGCTACAAGTAGTAGTCCTGTTTTCTACAGAGAGGTGCTTATGGAGTTATTGGCAGTGGCCTACTCCTCTTCCGAACAACTTGACTTTTGAGAGGACACAAATGGGATGGGAGCCATTACCAGGGAGAGGAAAAGCAGGGAGTTGATTGGCTTTGAGATTAAGAAAGAGGGAGCAGTGTGTTGGCTTGCCAAGATACGATTGGGCAGGCCTGGGGATGATTGGTCACAATACTTGCCAATGAAGGGGGAAAGATGACGTCTGACTGACCCCCTTTTCACTGTGCTTGCCACCACTTTTTGGAATATAAAGCTATTCTCTGGATTCAGACTTGCAAACCTCTAAACCTCAAGTGGTTCACTGAGGCCAGAGATTTTCTTGACCTCCCCAAATGCTTCTGGCTTCGGTGACCCAGTCTGGAAGTCAGACTAGGGAAGAAACCAAAAACCCCACAATATGTCTGAGTACACAATCAGCTTCTGGAGGGCCCTTCTGCCAGTGTCAAGGCGCTCCCTTTCCTGCGCCTGAAACGCAGGCAGCAATTACTCTGGAAAGAAAGGAAGCATTAAACAGCAAAGGTTCCTAACCCCAACGCTCGCCAGCCTTACCTTAATGCAAACCCAATTCAAAGATGCAACATAGTCATGATTCCTGGCTACACGCAAGCTGTTCTCCCGACCCACCTCCCCACCCCAACCTTGTCAGCTTGCCAGAAAAGACAGGAGACATCAAAGAACCACAGCAGCCCTCTGCCTCATCAAGAAGATCTATAGATGGACAAGATTCCATCCAAGCTATTAACCTCTCATCACTCTGAAGTCTGGCTCCCAAGAGCAGAGGACCCAAGGAGGCGGCATTAATCCCGTCTCAAGAATGCTCAACTTGTGCCTACTGATGGGAAAAGTTGAGGGAAAGAAGGGAGGGGAGGAGATGGAGAACACTAAAACCAGTCATATAATTACACTTACTAGAAGTAAATGCCTCAAACAGATTACCCACTAACGTTGGGCCAAGAATTTAGCTGCCATTCAGTATAGAAGGTTCACAATCTATTTGACTTTCTGCCCCGAGACCCAAATGAAATACGTTTACATGCTTTTCCAAGATATCTTCCCAAAGTATTGTTTTCTTTCCCGAGCCCTGGGGTAGAGAATATTTGCTTCAAAATTAAACATCAAGACTGCCCCAATGTTACTCTTTTTTTTTTTTTTTTTTTTACTTTACAGAAATTCTGAATCATTTAAGAAAGAAAATATTTCTTTGCTTTACCTGCATTCTCCGGGCATTTTACAAGAACCATGTTTGGGGTTGCAACCCTGACGACAGATTGCTGAAAAGAGAAAAAAAATGGAGAAAATTAAAAAGAAAGGGAATGGGAGAAATAAATGTACAAAAGAACATTTCTTGCACCATGAATCCCCTGGAAAGTTTAATAGCCCAGTCAGCACTAGTAAAAAAAGAAACTGAGATTCTTCACGCCAGCAGCCTACAAAGAAGGGGTCTCAACTGCTCGGTGAAAGCTTCATTAACAAAATTACACCAGCCCAATGTTGAAAGTTCTAAAGACTTTAATGGCCTGCAGCATTTTCTGTCTCAAAGTAGTTTATACATTTATGCACCCACATATTATAGCTGCAAATCATTTGCGTAAAAGCACCTTTCACCCACTCCAACAGTGAAATGTTTGATGATTTGTAATGCACTGATAGCACCATAGCCAACACATAACAGAACAGCAACCAAGGGTCTTTCACCTGCTTTCTTAGCATTAACAAAGGAATTTATTTTTTAATGCTTGTTTGTGGGTAGGAATGTGAGACGTAGCAGACTCAGAAAGGGATCGTTTTCAAATCCAACAAAATTGTATCTAACTTTGAGGAAAGAAGTGCATGCCAGAGGTAGGTAAGGCCAAAAAGCAAGCAGGCATGGTCATTCCACTATCTTACACATTCACAGATTCCCCGTACTCTTCTTGCAGGTGTGCAACAATGTGGTCCCCAAAGGTTTTCAAGCGGGAGCCACCTGGCAAGCCTAAATGACAGGTGCAGGTATCAGGGTACAGGCCATTTTTATCAGAGGTCTCAGCATAGAGGGAGTCCCTGTCCAATTGCAAAGGCAACAAGTGTAGACCTCAAAGAGCTTCTCACAAGGATTTCTTAAAAAGCAAAACTAGAGAAGGGGGAGGGCAGGCCAACTTGTGGAAGTCTCATGGGCAAAACATTCTTAAATTGATACCCCAATATTACTGCCCTGGTTAGTAGCAGCAGCTCAGGTAGCAATCTTTCCCCATCATTCTGCTACCTGCTCCTCTGTTTTGGCAATCTGAGGGATCCTCTCTTTTGGCAATCTGTTTTGGCAATATGATCGCCTAGGACTGTGCTGTACAAAGTTAAACAGTCCACAATATGAGATATAGTTGGCTTTTTAAACAGAGGATATGTTTGATTACAACTCATGATACCTTCATGCTGAATAGTATTATTTAGGCATCCCCAGGCATTGGGGACTGGTGGCCACTTCTGGAATGTAGAGGACATCCTGTGGGTGCTTGCTAGACGTTGGCTACTGGGATGAGGTTCATCCATTTGCAAAATGGCTGATGTAGAGGGTATAATCCCTAATTATGATCCTACCTGATACCAATTGAAGCCCCTCTTTAACAGAATCCCCCATTTACTACTGTCCTTCAAGGAAGGGAGGAAAACTACCATTTTTAATTTCTAAAATAAAATGAGGTCTATTAGGCCTCAGATGCGTTCTTGGACATAAAGAAGCTTACGTTTTGTTTTGCAGCTCAATACGTATATAATTTTTAAAAAATATTCAAAAAAAAACCACAATCACTCTTTCTCGCTCACTTACTGACTCACACATACAGCCCAGGAGGACAGGGGGATTGACCTATATTAAGCCAGGATCTGCAAACATAGTACTACCTCTAAGAGGCCATGTTAGACCAAGTCATATGAGGTACTGGATGGAAGTCAGAACTCACAAAATAATCATGCATTATTAAACTAAAAACAAACACAGCTTGGGAGGTCTCCTGGATATATCACTAGCTGAGAAAGCTTAGGCAGCAATGTTGAGGAGTTTTGTTTTGTTTTGCCAGCTGCAGCTTTCCCTGGAGAAGTCAGTTATTCATGCACTGGTGGTGTCCAAGCTGGATTGCTGTAACACAGCTTTTATGCTGTTCAAATCCTTTCAGACCCTTCTTCACTGGTAGGGAATGTAACTGTTCAAGGATGGCTGTATCAGTAGGCTAAAGAGGTTGGCTCATGTGATATCTGCATTGTGGGCAATGCAGATATCACATGATGGGCAAGTACATTTACTGATCTAATCTGCTTTTCAAACAAGTTAAACTGGTATCATCATTACAGCTTACAGAAGGAACATGTTCTGTTTATCTGCATCTTGTACGAAGCAGTACTTCTTTTACAAATGAAGGTGAATATACGCGTCCCAGGATAATGTTGCAGGATCCAATCTGGCTTGGTCACCAGGACCGACTCTACAGAGAAGTTCCCTGTGAATGGGCTCCAACATGCGCCCGAAAGCTTGGAAGACAAAATCTGTGGTCCTGGTGACTGACCCAGATTGGATCCTGCAGTGCTTCTTTTACCTGTTTTGATTTGTCCACCATTCAACTTCTAACCTTAATTTCTCGGATTATAAAAGAGGAAGACAATTTTTCCATTTATTTATTTTCTCTACATCCTACATAATTTTATACACTTGTGTCTCTTTTGCTTACCCTTTTCTGAACAAAAGAACCCCAAATATTCTACCTTTCTTCTTGGGCAAGTTTCCTTTGTTCATTATGTTTACTTTTTTCCAGCTGTAAATATCCTGAGTTAAACTAAATTGCATACAACATTCAAAGGTAACCTCCCCATAAAGGCATTACAGTTCTGGTAACTTAAATATGTGTTCATTCCTCCATGTTTTCCAGCATGGAATTTGCCTTTACCACAGCGATAAAAAAAATCTTGGATGTTTGTTAGAAATCTCTTGACGACATCTGTATCTTTAGTCTTCTTACTCAGTCATTACCAACTCTGACTCCATTAGCATACGTGTGAAGGTAGAACTTTTTTTTGTTAGAGTATACTACATTGGTCATTTAATTGCCTATTCCTCTATTTTAAGAATATTCTTTCAGACTTTTTGTTGTCCTTGTGTTTTAATTACCTTAAATAATTTGATATCACCCAAAATATAGACTTTGTTTACTGCTGATTTGTTCTGATCCTGTGAGCCATCTAAAGGTTTTGGACTAAAAAGGTCAGCCTAAAATATTTTAAAATAAAAAATATATTCTTACTTTGCCTAAGCTCTAGCAAAACCACTTTTCTGAGCAGATGTTTAGTTGGCCTAAAAAAATAACCTCTTTGGCCTCTAGAATTTGGGAGTGGAGGATGTACAAGAAATAGAAGATGGGTATTACAAACCTGTATTACAGTCTGGTCCCATCCAGCCTTCCAAGCAAGTTTTATTGCCATTCTGATCACAAGTATAGTGTCCAAAGAAGTCATCTCTTGGTCGACAAAGTTTGTTGCATCCAAAACCATAGTAGTGTTCATCACAGGTGACCCGGATCTGGTATTCAAAATGAGCTACGCCAGAATTTTGCTTCAAGACCTGCCACTGACGGCTTGGATTGATCATCCCAGAGTGTGATGCCTTTTCAATAATGCTATCTGCATCTGACATGAAAAAAAAGAAAGAAAAATCAGTAAGAATGAAACAGTCATTTGGGAGGACCTCTACTACAGTGTTAATTCACCCAAGTAGCCCCCCAAAAGTGAAAGATGTGGTAGTTAATGTAACAATATTGTCAAGTCCTGAAGCACCAACCTGCATTGAAGTCACCAACAGGAAACATACATTTTCATAGAAATTTGGGGCTACTTCATCCTTTGCTGTTGCTCTCCTAGTTAGCATTTCTAAGTACACTATCCATATATAATCCACTGAACTTCTTATTCCTAACATAGAATACCTCATTGCCCAATTCTGCCAGCTGTGTTGATAGCATTCTATCCATTAAATCAAACAATTATAAAGTGAACTTTATGAATCAAGAAAATGCAACTAGAAAACACGTGCTTTATGAAAAAAACTTAACTCTAAATCTGGAGCGGAAGATATGATGATCAACAATTAGGAAGGCAGCACGAGGCTGGAACAGCTTTTACAAACAAGAAGAGCCCAGCTCCCACTTATAATGTCTTGTGCTTTATTTTGATAATTCATCCAACAACCAGATAGCCTTTGCATAGCATTTATAAAGCCTTCGGGCCACATACAGTAGAAGTGTTGCAACAATCTACTTGGACTTGGAAAACCTATGCCAAAAATTTCCAGACAAACAGGTCTAAGCAAGCCTTTAAAGCAATAAGAGATGGTTGCTCACCTTCCCAAGTAACTTTTTAAAGCCAGTTATGGTATTTATCCATTTTTTTTAGGTGCCAGTTTTCAAGCTACTTTAAGCTATTATTATATACACACTTAACTGTGAGTAAGCCTGATGAATTCATAGCATTGATGTCTGTGTGGACATGTAAAAGGCTAAATTGGAAAAATGAAGGTGGAAATAATCTGACAAGATTTCTCCATGATCTCTTTGAAGGAAGGGTTGGTTTCCAGGAAACTCATCCTAGTTCTGAAAGAAAGCCCGCAACTGCTGTGGGGTATACCCAACACCTGAAAATTTCACATTAGCATGGAACATTGTTTATAGATCTGTGATATTTCACTTTGTAGTCTAGCCTTGTGACTTCAGTTATCTGACACTGCCATATGACTTGCTTGCTAGCAGTTCTGGGCTATGGCATGAAAAATTTTCAAGGCACACAAAGGTGCCTAATACACTCAGAAAAAAATGGGGAGAAAAGAAGGGAAGGGGGGGGGAATTGGCAATAATACCAAGATATAAGTAAGGTGACAGCAGGCCTAACGATAATAAAGCAAGATAGATTTAAAAGAAAAACTTCCCAGTTTCCTAAAGGTAAAATTTTTAAAAACATATTTTCT
The DNA here is from genome assembly GCF_001527695.2 of Protobothrops mucrosquamatus. Lineage (NCBI taxonomy): Eukaryota > Metazoa > Chordata > Lepidosauria > Squamata > Viperidae > Protobothrops > Protobothrops mucrosquamatus. The sequence goes on along the minus strand of NW_015386618.1, from coordinate 300,419 downwards.
ATTTTGGAATAGTAATGAAAAAGAAACTTATGAGCTTCTGGTTGTTCTCTTTCTAAAGATTATTCCTAAAGCTCCCAGGTTATTTAATATATACACAACAGATTAATTTGAAATGAATATTCTAGCTATATTATGAACCTTGGTGAGCAGATCATGGACTAAAAACATCAACAAGCATATGAATGTATTCCAAAGCCTCAAACTTAGTTAGATGATGATAGTCTTATTTAGCCTAGTTTAGTGAATTACAACTTTTCATGGCTGTCCAGGGTGTGTTATAAAATTTCTTCCAACTCAGCTGAGGATACTTCAGCTGGAAGAAACTGAACATGAACTTCTGCATGCAAATCATTTCTGAAGTTAGTCTCATTTGCAGAACAGCCATGGCAAATGTAATCCATGAAGTTATAACAAAGGACAAAAGTCAATTTAGGTATTGATGACTATGTTACTAAGCCAGCCTCCTTGTTTGATTTTATTTTTTTTATCATATAAGAGCCTCAGGGAGGATTATGTGATCCCACTTGATATTGTGGGAGAGGCTCTGCTCCATTTTTAGCCACAGTTCTATTTCCAGCATTATAGGCTGCTTTAATTATGGGCTAATAGAGGTATTAATACTTCTGAACAATTAAATGCCAATCAAGCTTTTAAACCATTGGAGTTATTGCAAGAAGAATTGCAACTGAAATATGGAATAGCAGTAAATTCTGTTAAAACTCGTCCTGATTTCACCATGTGATCCAAACACATTAGAAGCCTCCAAAACTATTATCAGCTCAGAAATGCTAAGTTAGACAATTCTAAATCTGCAGATTCTTTTTAAAATAGACAGTTAAAGAACATTGCAGAGGTAAATATTGAAATAAACAGTAAGAATATCATTAAATCTCTTTAAAATATTAGTTTAGCCAACACAAAAAATGGCATGATGGAAGTTTAAAATGACAGGGGACATTTATGCACAAGATTTGGACTTGTCCCATTAAAGACCAGTTTTGGCTGAATGCTCATATATTTTTCAAATGATTTTGGGAAAAGTAATTACACTGAAAGATACGAGTATGATTTTGAACTCTGCATTAAAAAAATGGAATTTAACATAATCGAGTTATGGATTTTCAGCAAAAAGATTCAGCAAAATATATTATTCTTTTATGACAGAAATACAGCAATTTACAATTTATCTTCAGTTACAATCTTGAACTAATAGTACATTTTCACTCCCTACTTATGAACTGGCTTTACAGGCATAGTGGAAAGACCGATAATATTATGCCATATAGTTAAGGCTTAACGCTATGTTTAAAAACCGCTTTCTGCAAGGATATCATACCTCTCTTTTGAGAACAGTTATGCTGGGAACATAGACCTAGTTACTTATTCAGCTAACAGCTTTCAAAATATTTGTTCCAGGGCACTTTGTAATGTAAATTGCACCATAAAGGCCCATTGCTGCACACTTCATTTCTCTAATAATGGAGATACCTGTAGGGCCAATTCACACGTGCATGTCAACAGATCCCTTATCAAGGGATGCAAGGAAGCATGCTGCTAGCAACTGCATGACCTCTAGGTCTGCAGAGTTAGCTTTATGTTCACATAAAGCTCTGAAGAGACAAGGGGAATGCAACTTATGTGTGTAAAATGCTCCGCCTTTGCCTCCCCCTCCCCTTCACCTTGGTATATCATAACATCATTGGGCAGTTATTAGCCACCTCACAGGAAAAAACAAGCACTCACATAACCAGCTGTGGTAGGATTTTCCACATATTCTTTACTCCTTCTCTCCCCTCCCACCTTGGCAGCTTGCAGTACCCAAAGAAAATTAGTTCAGAGATTGAGAAACCTTCCATTACTAAGCCACAGAAATGGAAGGTTAATGACTAGCAATCCAATGGCGGCAGACAGTGAAAAAAAATAAAGCCAGCCTGCCTAGAGGGAAAGCGATCTGTAGATTTTGCCACTGACCACGCTGGAATCTTACACTTTGAATCAAAATGAGAAGAGAACACCCCACCCACCCCCGAAACAATTGGACACTGATAGGAATGTAGGAAAGAGAAGGTATATATTGAGGGATTAAGGTAATAATAATAATAATAATAATAATAATAATAATAATAATAATAATAATAATAATAATAATAATAATAATAATAATAATAATAATAATAATAATAATAATAATAATAATAAAATAATTTTTGCCTAAGCTCATCACAAAATGTGTTTATGGTGTTTGGGCAAGTCAAGATCCACAGATAAAATGCTGTTTTCTTGCTTAAATGGCAGATAGTTCAGAAAGGCTAGATCATTAATTTACCTATTAATCTGGTCTGTTGTAGTGGGATGCCTGGCTATTAAGATCCTTTCAGCTTCTGATATCAAAATCCAATTTTCCAAGGGGGCGTTCTGTACTGCTAAACCAGGACACAGTTGGCAATCAATTATATTACTAGGGCAAAAAAAAGGGCTCAAGCTGTGCTGTGTAGCTTTTTTTTCTCTTTGTTAAGGTAAGCAAGTAGGCTACAGCCTCATAAGTTTGAAATAAGGAAGCTATGCCTACTCAGAGACTCATAAGGTCATTATTTATCCATCAGCATTACCATATCACATTCAATGGTTAAATCAATCCTCAAGGCCATCTTTACCCATCTAAGAGTATTCAGAAAGTGGAATACATTTTTTAAAACCAAATCAACATCCCTAGGAATCCACTTGGATTTAAAGACTATAGAGATTAGGGTAGGGAGAACCAGACAATATATTATCTTCAAAATGCTTGCTTGAATTATTAGGAAATATACTGATAATATCTAACACTATTCAGAATGCATTCTTTTAAACTGTTAGTTGACTTTCTCATTCTAACAAATTAGAGGTTCCAATCTCGCAAAAGATTCCAGACACCTGTAATTTTCTTATGTATTATCTCAGCCTTATTTAGGAAGAATTCCTGCTAACTTTCATTATGTTGCTGATGTGTCCTTTAAAAGAAGATGTTCATGATATGTTCCAAAGGAGGAATGCCTAGTCCTACAGGCTCACGTCCTTTGAAAAAAACAGCATGGAACCACCCAATGACCTTTGCTAGCTATCTTCAGACCCAGTCTTTTACAACCTACACTGGATTGCAATTCCCAGAATTCCTATGCACCATGGCTGAAACTATTTGTAGGCTAAATCCCATTATAGCCATTGTAGTTGACTTCCTAGCAGGCATCAGACTGCCTATCCTTTTAGTACATTTGACACCTCCCATCTGAAGAAAGCATTTTAAATTGTCATACATCTGTTTTTCAGAGAAAGGACTAATAAAATACCTACTTATGTACCATAACTACTCCATACCTGCCTCTAAACTTATTCTTCAAGAATAATAAACTCTTCATATGCCATATTTGGAAAGCACATCAAGGTAACACAGAGAAAGATTCCTATCGTTTTTTTGAGATCCTGGAATTCAAGACTCGCCCAGACTTGAATAAGATACTATTTGTTGTGGAGGGCTGCTGAATGTGAACCACTCAGAAAGCTTTAACTGGATGGTATTAGAAACAAGATGGTAGACTAGACAGTTATCTTCCAGATATGTTAGACTACTTCTTCCAGTAATCTATCCCAATTACTGGCTATGCAAGATAAGTGCTCAGAACTGAAATATAATTGAGAAAATTTGCTCTTTAATCTGACATTAATAGGGCTTCTGGACTCTAGCTTTAGGGAACAGCATTCTAAAATTTTCCACAAAATATTTAACACTTCAATTAGGAAAGATGAATGTATTGTTATCCAGACTAAATATTGTTTCTCCAAAAGCAATTTAGAATGGTTCAGTTACATTAATTAATCTACCTCATTCTTTTAAAACACATGTAAATTATGAATCAATTGCCATTGCAGTATTCTTTCTAATCTATTCATCATAAGGTTCTATGACACCTAATAAAATTTTGCAATAGCAGATAAACAATGTAATATTGAAAGGAGGAAGTTTGCATTGCATTGCATGGCCACCATTGTGATCAATTATGCAATACCAGATCTACTGCAAATTGACTCATGAATTAAGTGCAAAGCTCCATCTCGACGTGGTCAAACATGCTTTTCAGAAAAAGGATTTTAAGTAACTTTTTTGGGGGGGGGAGATGGGGGGGTTGGTGAAAAACTTCACTTCCAGAATGTTCAAACAAATAAAGGATTCATTGTGAAGCTTCAGACATTCTGTTTCATGAAATAAAGATGAGATCTATTCAAAGCAGAGATAGTACAAGATGCAGAATGAAAAGAATTAGGCTTTTCTAGCAAACAAGACCTTCTTTCAAATGCAGAGTTTCTCCAATAGAGTCAATGTATCACCTATATGAGAGTCACTTCTCTTTCATATGTTGTTTATGCTTTTATGCCAGGGCCAATCTTGTATTTTCTAGTTTCAGTGTCCACAAAATATACTTGCTTCTGTAATGGAAGTGTTCTTCATCTTTTCCTTGCAATGCAGAAGAGAACATCCAACCAATGATGAAACCTTCACCATTGTAAGATATACCATGAGTAAATGTTAGCGGGCAAGTTTCTCTGGAGGAGAACTTTCACAACAATTTTGGGAAGAAGATGATTAAGATAGATAGAAATGAGGCCTATAGCCCTGCACAATGAACTCATTGTTAAACTGCTCTCCTCCTCCCTCTAAAAAGGGGATCCAAAAAGAACTAGAATCCAACTTAGTGCTAACAGTAAGAGCAGGCATACACGTGATTTAAAAATGGAAGACGGGTGTTGGTGGCAGCGGACATCTGCCTAAGTCAGCAAGACCTAGGAAGTCATTTGCTTCTATCTCCAAATCAAGATGCAACGTTAGCAAGCGTTAGAACCCCTTGTTGCTTCAAATATGAAGGAAGGATCTCCAAAACTTCATCTCTTCCTTGAATTGGACTTGAGCCATCTCTGAAAAGCCAGAATGACTGCAGATGTTACTCATTTATCTCTGCAATATATGTCACCTATTTAGGTGACATATATGCTACCAATTTTCCTCTAGTCCATACATAGGACTTCATCTGAGTTTCCTGACATAGTATCATGCTGTGGGCCAAATGAAAACATACTCATAAAGTACTAAGCACATGACATAAAAATTGTGTGGAAGCAATGTGCACAGAGAAAGTACTATAGCAACAATAGTCACTTATAGGAAAATCAGCACTTATGAGTTCGCCAGGGAAAATTAAGGAGGATTGTGCAGGTACATTTCTCTAAAACAGGGGTGGGAATGATGGGCCCTTTTATGATTTGTGGATGCTGGCTCAAGAATTCTGGGAGTTGACGTCCACAAGTCATAAAGGGGCCATCATTCCTCATCCCCATGCTCTAAAAGAAAACTAGTGGGACATATATGGTTTCAATGCACTCATGAATTCAAATGTTCTTATATGCTGGGGTATTCCACAGATTTTGCCAACTTCCTTTCTGTATGGTTTGAATTCCAATGAGAAATGGAATAGTGGCTGATGAAAAACATTCATAATCCCATGGGCCAGAATGATTGAACCAATGCTCCAGGGCTTATGTCAAGCTTAGAGAGTGCAGGGTGATTTTTTTGGCCCCACTGGTCAAAGGATATGCCTGGGTTTTTGTCCAATATCTGCTCCCAAGAAGAAGGGACAGACAATTGAGTAGGCTTTCACAACATAGTTGATCTTGATTGTTAGTTATGTTTAATTCTTCATGGCAGACAGCCTTTTATGCCTAAACTCAGGGGAGTTTCAGATGCATTCCTTCCCTCAGCTCCATCCTTTTTCAGATTTCTCACCTGAGATCAAAAGCTTGACTAGGTCCCTAATTATTTTGCTGGAGAAAACCTGCCATTCCTATCTCATTATCTCATGGCTTTTATATCTGCTACTTAGGTCCCTACCTCTACTAGCAGCTTCATCCCTAGGGAAGACAGATATTCTCAAGTGGCACATCTGTAAGTTTCTGTCATGGCAGAAAAAGGACTTTTTCTGTCATGGCAGAAAAAGCATTGATATCCTACACCAAGTTATAAACTACATTCAAAGACAAGGTTGATAGAAGACATCTAGTTTCCCTCATTCCTTGACAAGATCCTGACTGTATCAAGAAAGAAGGCCATTTCGAGGAAATAATTGCTGATTTTTCAGTGATAGGGTCTCTGGATTCAGGGGCTCTGCTACAACACCTACTTGTTAGTTGTTTTGTTGGCTTATTTTATTTGCTGGATACTTTATCTATCCTGTCCTTTATCCCTGCTTCCTTTTTCTTATTTCATTTTCTCTCTCTCCTACCTTTTCTCCAAAATGTTATTATATTTCCAGGTTTCCCTCTCTTCTCAATTACAGTACAGACTCCTGTTCAGGCAGGCTGGCTAGCAAATGTTCACGTTATAGTCTAGTGCAGGGGTATCAAACTCGCAACGTCACGTGATGTGTCACGACGTATCGTGACTTTTTTTGCCATTTCTGGCAATGGGGTGGGCACGGTTTCGCTATGATGCATCCGGCCCGCGGGCGGCAGTTTGATACCCCTGGTCTAGTGCTACCATCCACAGTTGTTCTAGGAAGGATCTTCAGAGCCACATGGGGCAAACTGGATCAATCAATCCCAGTAGATTTCCACAAGTACTTCCTATACTTGCTTCAAAATCTTTTCAACTTGTTCGAAAGGAAATATCTGGGCAATTTTTCTGCCCAGTTTTTTCTTACTAATGCTCATTATGAGCCATGCAACAATAGATCAGAAGTCCAGATGTGCTTCTCTTGGAAGATAAATTATCTTTCCCTAATGTAGCAGGTTTCTTCTCATTCAACCTGGGACCACCATGGGAAGGGGAAAAAAATCTTTCTGTCATCCTTTATCTGGTCAATCTAGTGACATGGGTATTCCCTGATATTGACCTCACCCAAAATTTGGTCCAAGATTAGAGATATTCTACAATGTTCTCTTTAAGAGGGTATCATCAGATGCATTGTGAGATCATAGCAGGCTAATTGGGAATTCTAGGAGCTGTACTCTCAGTGCATCCAGAAGATTCCTAGTGTATGTCCATCAGCTTTCCCTTTTCCACAGGTGCACGCTATTCCGATTAAGATATACATGGCAACTTTGCCACAGCATGGTGAAGGGTCGCATTTTTTGTAATGCCATCCTAAGTGCCTACTCTTAAACAATTCCAGGGAAGGAAATAAAAAGGGGGAAATGTATACTTACTAGCACTGTCATTGCTGTAATCCCAGGCTTCAACCAGTAATGTGTAGGATCTCTGCAAAGATAGTAATAAGGATCAGTTATTTTTGTAAGACACATTTATTCTACTATTGTCCTAGGTTTTATAAAGCACCTTCTAAAAACCGTTGAGCTGCTTTCTTTAAATTGTGACTTGCCAGTAAACATAAATAGTCAATAGATTATAGCTGAAACAAAGGTGATCCTCTTGCAGCTGCTTAAGCTGCCTTATCCTTCCTGGTTCAAGCAATTTAAGGTGAAAAGTCTCATCTTTGTCATCACTAATGCATCTTACATACTTAGGCAAGAAGTTACCATCCCTTACCCGGCCAGGGTTTTGTTGTTATGCTATATAAAACATGCTGCAAGGAGAAAGCAGCCCTGAGAGAGAGGGAGATTTTTTTTTTTTAAAAAAAAATAATAATAATAAAAAACCCAAACATTTTACAAATATCAATGTTTCCCATTCAGAAAGCCAGCCATGGCTGCTAGAATTGCACTGTCAAGGTTCAGAGCCATAATCTCTAGAGATTCAGTTTTTCAGCACCTCTTTGAACACTTTGTCTAGGGCAAAGCCATCACTGCTCCCACAAGGATCAGGTAACGAAAGAAAGGAGAGAGCAGATGAATTCGGAAAGGGAGGGGGAGGGGGGAAAGAGAGGGAGAAATGTATAAAGCAGCCATGAAAGGGGTAGGGAAAGGAATAGAAGGGTATTCTCTCCTTGTTCAAAACCTACCTGGAGGAAAACTTTAAAAATGGGAGAACTGGTGGCAACTGCATGCTTATAAACCCATTAAGATGCCCTGTGAGATCTAAATGCCAGGAGTCATTGCTGTATACAAGACAAACAGATTTAGGCTGGAAGGATGCCAGTTGCTCTAGCTAAGCCACTTTCTCTTTAACCTTGAATCGAAACAGAAATTTAAAAACTCAAGAGAGCAGAGGGATATAATCTGGTGCTTCCTCAGGTTTTGAACGCTGACCTCCCTGTTGGTTGTAGTTAAGAGACCCAGCAGCAAGGTACAGTAGGACCTGTAACCCGAATCAACTAGAGGGCAGTAGGTGCCATCTTCTTTTGTCCATTCTACACCCAATTTTTAAATTTATCCCGCCTTTACTGCTTTATAGGTACCTCAAAGCAGCAAACATATGTAATAATGCTCCTTTCTCCTCAACAATTCTGTGAGATGGGTTGGGCTGAGAGAGAGTGACTGCCCAAAGTCACTTAGCTGGCTTTCATGTCTAAGGTGGGACTAGAACTCATAGGCTCCTGGTTTTTAGGCCAGCACTTTAACCATTATACCAAACTGGCTCGCTCAGAACTCCGCAAAGAATGAATGGTGTTTGAGTCAGAATGCTTAGATAAGTTGGACTGCAGGAGTTGAGCAGTAAAATGTCAAGTAAGATTACATTGCCTAAAACAGGGGTAGGCAACCTTGGCTCTTTTATGACTCATGGACTCCTGAGCATAGCTGGCTCAGGAATTCTGGGAGTTGACGTCCATGAGTCATAAAAGAGCCAAGGTTGCCTACCCCTGGCCTAAGACGACCATTATAATCGGTATAACATATGAAATGAAGGTTACCATAAGTACTTCCTATGAAAGCTGAACATTGCTTATTACCCTTGCCAAACTGTAAAATGCCAGGACATCCCAAATTATTGCAAGTGGCACAGTTGGCTGGAAGGTATTATTCCAGGCCATAGAAACTTTTTAAAACGTCTTTATTAAAAATGACATCCAAACCTCAGAGATAGCTAACACATTTAAATGAAAACCAATCCAAACAACATGGAAGAGTGAGCAAACTTTCACATTCTCCAGAACATTTCTTTGAGTATTATCTCCATGTTGAAAGTTCTGGATGGATTTAAAATTTTTCTACCCTTATTGGCCACAACAAACTTTTCAATCAAAAATGTGGGAACCATTTTAGTGCTTAAAAGTTTTTGCATTTACAACAAATAATACAAACGTGGTCTTTACACACAAAGAAAAAAAAAGGCTTTATTTCTCACATAACTCTGCCAACAGATTAAGAGTCTGCCAAATATTAAAGAGACCAGGTGCAATTATTAGGTCACCATAATTTTGAGAAACACAGGAGAGAGAAGTCAAAAGATTTTTGGGCAACCAAAAAGAACATTGTAACTCCTAAGGCTTACATTTGCCTTATGTTTATTAACTGCTCTACATTTGCTAGCAATCCACTTAAAAGACCAGTGGGAAGGAATTAAAAACTACCTGAAACAAACAGCTTCTTTGAGATAAAACAACCACTGTTATATACACAAAGCTGACTTTTTCTAAACACAAGGCAAACTAATTGCTCTCGACTTTGCTTTGCATTCAGTCTCTGAACGAGAGAAAAAGTTTAGTTTTTCTTTTCTTTTTCTTTTTTTAAAGGTACAGCCTTGGACTGCAGCCTAAATATGCTTCATATTGAAAGCAGACAAGGATTCCATTTCGTTCACTGATAACTGTGGGAAAATGCTTCCAAAAGCATGCAAAGTTGGGCAAGCAGAGACTTGTGCCCCATCTTGCAATGATTGGCCGATTTCTTTTTCTTTTACAGCACTCATATTTCATTATTACTCTATTACAGGCTTTTTCCTGAGTCACAACTAAGCACGAACAATCTTAAAAAAAAAGAAAGAAAGACTGAAGTACCTTATTCATATCATTCCTTCTCTACCACCACCACTACCACCTCAATCCATAGATATCGGAAACCCAAGATGCCAGTGTCAGAATGTAAATATACATTAAACTTCATGGGCAAGCAGTTTTACCTGCCAAGGCACCCTTCTTCCTTGGATTAATTGCAGCAACATTCAGGCTCTATCAGTGCAGAGAGGCACAACATGTTAGAGCAAGCTGGAAGCATACCACACATACAAAAAACAAAACAAAAAAACAAAGAGCCAATTACGGCCTCTCATGCTACCTCTAGTTAAGAGGATGTTTTCACTGCTGGCTTGCACAATCATTTCAGAAGATACCCTCCTCAAACAGTTCCTGCTCCTTTTAGCGTTTTTGGCCAGCATGTTTCACTCCAGGAGTGTATTGCTACACGGGCTACTGTTGTTATACTAACCACACCACATTTTAATGCCGCCGTAGCAAGTTTTAGTTTGCTTGCATGCTCAGTTCAAGAGAGTCACTTTCTTGGCATCGTTTTATCCCTTGATTTTTCTTTAATCTGGAATGATAGTGGCCCCTTTGCATTTCTATCAGGCAAAAGATCTTTTAACTTGCAGCCCAAATGCAAGAGTTTTAGAATGGCCATTCATTGCATGTAGTTGGCAAAAGCATGGAGGGGGGGGGAAAGTCACCTGGCCTGGTGAAAGTCTAATTTTTGCACAATTTTTTACAATTAGCACAGAAGCCTGACTCCCATGTCCCATGTTTGTTCGGCCTGATCCATTTCAGTTGTCAGGGGCAAGGAAATCTCCCATAGTACCCAACTGGAGATTTCTGCTTTAAAAGTCATGCGCCACCAAGACATTAGAGAGTTAATAGGTGTGCATCAATCCCCACTCTATAGATCAACAATTAAGATAGCCAAGGAATGCAGGCATACAGCACAGAGGCTTAATTTTTCCCATGCCATGTCTGACCTTTGCACATCTTTGAATAAATACAACAGTCAGACACAAGGAATTCCACATCTTGAACCTTATCCCATCAAGTCAAGGTACTAGGCAACAAGTAGGCAGGCAGCTACAAGAGAAAGTCACATCCAGTTCCCAAGTGCAACTCTATCCTTGGACAGCCAGAGACAAAGAGGCCTCCATACAATTACAGGAAAAGAAAACCATGTATGCCTGAAGTTTAGGCTTGGGAATGACGGAAAAAACCCTCTATGGCTTATTCAGAATCAAAAACACAAAGCAGGCCCCCAAGGCATGTAATATGAGTCTTCAGAAAGAAAGGAATTGGCTCACACTACAGGCCAGTTCTCATCAGGGAGTCACACTGTGTCTAGCCACTACTATTTCAGCCTTACCAGGAGAGGATGATGTGATGATTAAGTTGCCCCACCAGTAACCATTCTATAAATCAGAGGTCCCCCAACCTTTTGGGCACCAGGGACTGGTTCCGTGGAGAGAGGGTTTTCCGCGGACCGGAGGGAGCGTGGTTTTGTGTGCTGCCTGCATCTCGTGGATGGGGCTTTGCTTGTTTGTGCGGCCCGGTTGCTGGCATGCTGCGTCCCGGTACTGGTCCACGGACCAGGGGTTGGGGACCCCTGCTATAAATGTCAGAGATAAGGCAAGGGAAAGTCTCCTTCTCTAAATTCATTGTTTTCCTTGAGGTCTAGAAAAGGGGTCCCAACCTCCGGACAGTGGACCGGTACCGGGCTGTGGCATGCCAGCAGCCAGTCTGCATGAACAAGCAAAGCCCCATCCGTGGGATGCAGGCAGCACACAAAACCACACACTCTCTGGTCCCCGGAAAAACCTGGAACTGGTCCCTGGTGCCCAAAAGGTTGGGGACCTCTGGTCTGGAATATATTGGGAGAGCCTATTGTCAAGCATGCCCACATCTACATCCCAGACACAAGCTTATCATTGATCACATTTCTCCTGATAATAAGAAGTAAAACTTAATATATGTAAAGGCCAGGTAATATCTGTAAAAGCCAGTCCTTTCTTGGTTCTCTGCTGAGAGACTTTGCTCTTCCTGCGCAAACACTATTTTGTCCCCTCTACACAGTTTGCCAGCCATCCCAATGCAGCCCCTTTCACACAGATATTCTTTCAGCAATCAAGACTGCTGTCCAAGGCTATCTCTAGTTGGGACGTACTGACAGAGGAGACTTGCAATCCTGGTCATTACCTAAAAAAGCTTGCTCTCAGCTCCCGAGAGCAAACAATGTTGCTACAAAGAGACTCCAGGTGACAATATGAACACAATCATAGAGATTAGATGATTTGCCACTGCCTTCTTCCATTTTTAAAAAAATATCTTAGTCTAGTTTACAGCCTGGAGATTTCCTAGCAGTTTTCTATCCAATATTCACCAGTACTGACGCTGTTTAGCTTCCGACAACAGCCTCCAGCTGCCCTGGGCTGTGATTCTGGATCAGTGTAAATGTGTAAGGTTACTACTCAGAATTTGTAACCCAAAATTTCTAGAACTTGCCCATTACCTACTTCTGGTTTACAAATCTTCCTGGGCTGCTGCAGCATATCACAGTTTGAGTGACAACAGTTTTGATATTTGTTTAAACTGGGGCAGGCCTTTTATGTGCTGGCATCCAATGAAAATGCATACTTGTTAGGTTCCCACGGCCATAAAACTGACCCCTACCTCTTCCTTCCTTAGTTAACTACACACTCCTAACCCAAGTATATAACCTCAAGAATACAATCGGATTCCCTGGGGTGAGAAAAGCTTACATCAATGGATAAAAGAGGAGGGATTTTTTTTTAAAAAAAAGACTGCAATTCAGAAAAACCTTCTGAAACAGGTGCCTCTCTCTTTCCCCAAAGAAAATTGTTTTGTCCCACTTGGAGTGGGGGGGAGAGTTGTAGTCATGATATAATATCATGACTGCATGATATAATCATGTATTCATGATATAATCAGAAATAATTAAAAGGCACAGGAATGCCTGAGCAAAACCAGAGTGTTTTAGGATGTTTGCAGGGAACATCTCCAATGCTCTCTCCTTCCTACAGCTTTTATAATGTGAAACCAAACTGCCTCTTAAGCCAACTCATCTTAGAGAAATTATATCCCCCCCAACTCCAATGTCTAAATTTGGTATATGCCTCTGTGGCCCCGGCTACATTCCACAAGCCTGGGAAAAGCAAGGATCTAAGTATGACTCCTGCCAGCAGTGGTTCTAATTCCCACGCACCTCACCCTTGTTTTGCTTTTCCCCAAAAGAACCAGAATGCCTTACTGTACTTTGTAATAGAGATTTTATCTGAAGGTCCCAGGTTCAAGTCTGGCCTCTGCGGGTTGATGCAGCAAAAATGTGAAGCCCATCTTGATATTCTAGCTCAAAGATTTATGCCTCCTCGTACATGGAGTGCCTTTTAAGTGGAAAAAATGGGATGAAAACATTTTATGCAATAAATCATACCACTTGGGTTGTCAAGACCTGACTCTGCAATGTGGGATTTTTTTTTAAAAAAAACAACCTTAAATATAATCCTTGAGAAGCTTTACTTTTTCTCAATCTTAGCCAATAGATAAGAATGCTTTCCTTTTATACTTAGTTTACACCTTCTATCTTAGTGTTGTTGCCCTCAACTTCCTTCTGCTACTTTCCAAAGGGAATTTGTAGAAAGTTGGGATCTAACAATACCCAGCCAAGTTACTAAAAACCCATTTAATTCCCTTGAACAGAAAAGTGTGATGGGATTATTTTTCTTGTTCTAAATTAGCAGTTCTCATGCCTTTTTAGCCAGAAGTCCACTGGGGTGGGCCAAACAGTGTGCCCGGTCAGATATGCTAATCCCAACTCCCCCCAGCCTTGAAAGAAAGAGCAAGACCTAGCAAACATCTCTCTTATTACAGATGCAAAATGGGAAAGGAGAAATGCTAACATGCCTGACAGCATCTAAAGGACAAAGAAGACATTTTCTTCTGTGCCAAAGGTTCCTGGTGGAAGAAAGCCCCAAAGTGGAAGTGATGCCATCATTCCAAATTAATTTCCTTCCATGCCTCTTGAAAGATTCACTGCTGATAGGGTAGAGTAAAAAAAAACACCACCACCCGTATTAGGTGCAAAATCCAGATTAATTGGCAACACTTTCCACATACATCTGGCCAGATGCAAGAAACCAGGCCAGTCCATGTGATTACTCAGAACCAAGCAAAAGCTCAGAGAGGTAGAATGGCTTATTTTGTTTTTGGGGTATCTGCTGACAGGACTCCTTTCCACATTCAGGGAAGGCAAAACTACTGGAGGAGTCTCTTCTTCTGCCCCCATCAATGCGCTGTAAAAAGGCCCGGTGGTTTATGAATGAAGGAAATAACCATCTGGTTGCAGAACTGAATTAGATGGCTTGAGAGATTTTTGGCCAATACCATTAAGAGAAAAGGGAACCTTTATGGCCCTGAAGACTACACAGGTCCATTTCTTCCATACATCTGAGAATATGGGCATCTTTTTCTGCCACTCAACACACTCCGTTTCATCCAGATAGCTTTTAAAATATTCAAAGTGTTTCCACCAGCTGTGGAAAATGAGTATTTATCGCCAACCAGCTAATCAGCTTGATCAGCTGTCTGGCAAGGAAGGAGGGAACTACAATGGCATTTTTTGTGGCTAAGGACCACACATGGCCAACAGATAACTTCTCTAGCTCAACTTTCTGTTCCCAAAGTAACCGAGCAAGCACATCCAACGGGTCTCAAATCAAAGCAGATTTGCTAGATTTCACTTGATTTCCTTACAACTATTGGCTTTGCTGTTTAAAAAAAAAACGATTTTATATAAATTTTATATATTTTAATGCAAATCAGTCATCTTTCTAGGATCTTTAGAACAGAAAGAAACACGCATCTGAACATTGGTGTGATTTTTAGTTCAAGATCAACAAAATAATAGAAAAACAAAAGCCTGGAAATCTGACAGCCTGCATAGCAAGACAGCTCTAGGCCCGGGCAAACTGATGGCAGTTATTTTGGGGAAAAAATCTTATTGGATGTGGACCATACTGAGTTATTCCTTTAATTCAGAGTCAGCTTTGCGTCTCCCCCCACCCCCACTTTGCAGAAGCAGCAAAGATTTGTCCCACTGCCTAAGTGCCCCCAAATACGACACCTCTTTCTTCCTCCCTCCCTCCCTCTGAAATGGAAGACACAGTGACTTCTGAATGTGCGTGCTCCGCCTGTAATGAACCAAGTCAATCAGGGCTCTGGCAAGGCTGATGGAATAATAATCACTATTATTAGGGATGTGCTGAACTTGCCATTGTGTAAAGCTAGTCCACAGTTTGTCTGGGAGCCAAAGTATGCTGAGTCTACTGTTGCTTCCTGTTGCTTGCCCTGTATTAGCATTATTTTTGGACTGGCCCCATTATATTCAATAATCCTCTCTGCAGTCAGCATGGCCACGCTATTGTCACTGCTTAATATTAGCCACCAGTGCTGTCTGGGTGGTCAGGGTACAATATTCTGAGGACTAAAATGATGTTTTAAAAGGGGGGGGGAGAGAATTGAGGGAGAGGGGGAGAACATATAATTTTGGTACCTTCTCTTTAACCAGATATTCTCCGAAAAAGACTTCATCTGCTGGCCAGGGGGTGGGGCTGAGATTTTTTTTTTTAAAAAAAGGTAAGAAAACTGATAACTTTATTTCTGTTTGCATCTACCTTCTTCCAAGCATGCTGGGCTGCCAGTGACTAGTTTAAACTTCACCACTGAGATTATCTGCTATTCTCAGCGTTTAGCTTCACTACCTGCTTAAAACACAGCTTTGATTATTCAATGCCCTAGTTAGGACAGGGTGACAAGGTTAATAGGCAGAATACCTAGCAGTCAGCCAAGCAAAAACTTAAAGAGTTGCACCCAGTAAGCCTCAAACAGAGAGAAAAGGAGAGAAAGAAGAGGTAGTGGTTTCTTGTGTTCTCCATAAGAAAACCATGCAAAAGATTGGGGCATTTACTTAGGCTAATTTATCCATTTCATAACATGTTGGACCATTTGCATGGCATGATTCAATTTCTCCACTACATCTTACTTTAGCTTTCTTTTGGCACTTTCTCATTCCACCCAGTTCATTTCCAATGCAATCTCATATTACAATAAGGCACTTAACTACTCAGTCTAAGTCTTCTAACCTCAGCATGATGAGCGTAATATCACTGGTGGAATATTGCACTTTTTTAAAACAACAACCACCCAAAAAAAACCCCTGCTGTGTTCTTTCTAACAGCAGAGGTTGCTCATGTTCTTATCCAAGAGCAAAAGCTGATGGACTTTCAGCCTGATCAGAAGTGACCCAAAGCATTTATTTGCTAGTGTACATAAATGCATAACCTACGTTGATTTTTGAAGAAACAGTCCAATCTTCTACCAGAATTGGGTTCTCTTTAAAACTGTATACTTATTTACCTACAGTGGGCCTTTGTTTTTGCTGCATGAGGATCTGGGAATAAACAAATCAGTTCTTGTTTTAAAAATGCATACATTCCAAGTTAAACACATGGGCAAAGAGTGTAAAAAAAAAATTCAATCAGATTATAAAGCATTGCACATTGTGGGTTACCAACCTCGCCCAATGAGCTGCAATCCAACACGGATGAAGTGTTTGAAAAGTAACCAACTCCATGCAAACAATTACCTGCTCCACTGTAGCCTCTCATTAAAAATAACGAGTATTTTCACAGTCTTTCCCACGATGTACTCAGTGCTTTTAGTGCATGTAGGTTTGCTCAACATTGCTTAATTCTATGCTCGGTGCTGCAAATTTCACTTTCAGAAAGTTACTTTAAGTGGAGTGACTGGTCTTGCAAAGTCTGAATGGGAAAGCATTCACAAGCTCAGAGATAATCTGATAGCTTTTCTTTTTCCTTCCTCCTTAGGGTCAGAGGCCCTTTTGATAGACCAGACAAAAGGCTTTTAGGAGGACTGACTACAAATAAAAGCCTAGCATAACTCAGCAAAATGATAGTTTTCCTCAACAACAGATTCTGAAGGAATCTTACCACTTGCAAGCTACTTTCAAGAATCTTTGGAAATGATCAGCTGGCCTGCTTCCAAGGTTTTTCCAACCCAAAAGTTCATGCAAGCATCAGACATTTTAAAACTTCTATCTTAAACTTTTTTCAGCGACCAGCCAAAGTACTTTAGCACTCCATTCCAAATCCAACAGGCTGATACACTTTATACATCAGCAAATTCTTCAGGGATAAAAAGGGACGGTTTCAAGCTCTGAGGAATATATTTTAGAAAAGCCAAAAAAACTCCTGGGACACAGAGAGAGATGGGGACCCTCTCCTTGTAACAAAACGCAAACTTTTAATGCTCCACCTCATTTAATAAATAATGGCTGCTTCTTTCAATGGATCAATGCAATTCAAATATTGGAGTAGATAAATCTACTTATGCATTGGATGGAGGTCTTTAAACAAGTGCATTCTAAGGAATAAGAGCTAAGAATAGGGTCTCTTTAGAGACTAAGCATCCTTGTGAGATTTTATCATTACAGAGACTGCTCCTTGGCTGAAGTGTTGGTTAAGCTTTCTAAATTCCATTTTTTTTCCAGCTTAATTTTAGCCATGATTGCAGGTGTGGTATTCTGGATGGCTCCCTTTATTTCCTTCCTGCTGATTTGCTGTCCTGTTTCCTAGCAACTAATTCAAATCTCCAATCTCTTAAAAGGAAATTTACAGCCCTCTGTACCCACAATCATTACTCATCCAGTTCACATCAAAATCCACACCAAGCAATGGGAAGTTTTAACAACCAAATTTCAAACCTACTTCCTGATCACCCTTTAAAATGAACCCTGTTTTGCTTCACTCAAAGAAAACAAGGATTCTATTCTGTGTGGCTTATTGGGGGGGGGGGGAGTGGTAGACATATTGCTGTGTCACGCAATATTATTGCAGCAAGTGTAGTTTCTGAAAAGACCACAGGGAGATACATTTTTAGTAAATAGAAGATGCAAGATTTTGTTAAAAACAAGCTAGAGAGGCTTCCCACAACATTACTTAAAGCAATAGCAAGTCATACTTATATGTCTCAATTAACCAGTGGAACAACCTGCCTCCAGAAGCGGTGAATGCGCCAATACTGGAAGTTTTTAAGAAGAAACTGGACAGCCATTTGTCCGAAATGGTATAGCGTTTCCTGCCTGAGCAGGAGGTTGGACTAGATGACCTCTGAGGTCCCTTCCAACTTTATCATTATTATTATTATTATTAAGCATTGGCTTCCACCAACTTTCAAAGACCTGCCCAGTTTGTTACAGGCTAGGAAGTTTACCCACGCATCATCAAAAAGAAAGCAATAACTGTTCTATGAGTAACAGAGTAGACACCTAACCCAAGTCTCAAGAACAACTTCCTTGGTTAACAAGTTTAGAATTGTGCAAGTTAGGCCATGGATTGCCTTTGTAGCTCAATATCCCAAAACATGCCTGCAGATGACTTGGCCATGCCTAACACTTAGCGAACAAGAGGTAGCATGAGGCCTGAAGCACGCCTGCAGAAGACAGGTAACAACAAAAGTGAGAGCTGTGATAGGAAAACAAATACGCCCAGCTAGATGGATGAAAGGGAGGAAAAAAGCACCACGCCTCAGGAGCACTAGAGGAAAACACAAACTCTGTCCACGCTGTAGAAACTAGCTTTAATTTGAATCAGATTTCTGATTCAGAAATGTTTTGCCAACCCTAAATCGATTTTGGTGTGTCTTTTTATCTGCATATACTGTCCACCATAATGCTTAGGTAAGAAATGCTTTATCTGGCAAATTAAAAAATAAACAGCTAGTGCTTTTAGAAACAGACCTACTAAGGAGCCTGGTGAGACAAAGGGCTTACTATAAGATTAAGTCGTGCCTAATTCAAAATGCTTCCTAGAAAAGGTAGGCTGGTGTTTCTGAATGAGTTGGAAAGAAAAGCACATGGCCATGCTGGAACATAAAGAGAGGCAGACAAGTGCATTTTACTTTTAAATAATCTCCACTTTCTTTCCAGATCAAAGGTTCAATTTTTATAGTGATTTATCTGGAAGTAAGCTCCACTGACCTCAGTCAGACTTGGTTCCAAATATAGACAGGGATTGTGCTATAAGTTATATGTGGGGCTGTATTCTACCAAATTTCCTAGAACAAACCATTTTCAATCCTTGCTCCCTTTTGCAAAAGTGCAAGTCACTGTTTGGTAATGAGGCAGAAACAATTTGTTTTACAACACCTGAGACAGGTTTCCTAACAAGGCATCCTCAACAGACTTCCCTCAATTTAAAGAGAAAAAGTCTGAATTTTTAATAAAAATGTGGTAATACCTGACCACTGTCAAACACCACCCTTCAAAAAATGTACCCCTTTGATGGCATGGTTGGCATGGCTTTATATTATTCCCAGTAAAATTCAACCCCTAGGCTTATACAGCCCTGAATAGAGAACATTTTTGTACTTAGTCACATCTTTTTAAGTACATGCAGTTGGTTTCAATCCCTTCCTTCCCACCCACCCCCCAAAAAAAACAAAGAAAAAAAGTTGGGAGGGGGAAAACGCTGAGAAAAATGAGTGAGCTGAAAATTTTTTACTACACAGGCAGACAGGAGGCAGTACAACAGCATTTGGCAAATTCTGCTCGGAACTACTAGAGAAGAAGAGGCGGTGGCTTGGGCATCCCTCCCATTGATTCCTCCACAGTCTCCAATTTAGTAATCTGAGCCAATAAGAAAACACAATCTTGTGTCTGAGACCTCAGTGTTGCATCTCTTCCAAAGAACCAATGGGAAGGGGGGGGGACCCTCTTCAAGGCGAGGCAGATCCTCTTCAGGATTTCAAAGTAACCAGGACATACTCCTTGAAACCACTCGCAAGGTACAACCGTTCAGCATCTTCAACAAGGATGTTAGATGAAACCCACATGTTTGGCCCAAGTTGTTGCTGTTTTGTTTCATTTTAAAATACTGTTCAGCTTTGGCCCTGAGCAAAAGATAGCATATTCTGAAATAGATTAATCAACATCCTCAACTGCAAAGAAGCTTCATCAAGAACAAGTGATATATGCATAAGGTACAGATGGATTCATCACTTATTTAAGGACTGGATTATTTACAGCCAATATTACTTCTTGGGCCTGCTCCAAAAGTTAAAGTTCAAACCTTCCCCAATGTAAATCCTTGTGTTTTAGAATAGATATCCATCCCACTTAACCTCAAAGAACCCATGATTCCAGGAGAGAGAGATTTTT
Organism: Protobothrops mucrosquamatus; assembly: GCF_001527695.2. Classification (NCBI taxonomy): domain Eukaryota; kingdom Metazoa; phylum Chordata; class Lepidosauria; order Squamata; family Viperidae; genus Protobothrops; species Protobothrops mucrosquamatus. The sequence continues at coordinate 280,277 of NW_015386618.1, read as the reverse complement.
TTGCCTGGCCAGCAGCAATGGTGGCTTGCAAGGGGAGATCAGAAGATTGCAAGGTGGGTCTCTGGCTTTCATCCGGCTTTATAAGCATTCAAGATTCTTTGAGAAGATGGCACTGCAAAGAGCTCCAATGAGTACCAGGGAGAATACAGAGAAGCCTTTAGGGAGGACTCCCCAAGCATGCCCTTTTCTGGCAAGCTACATTTCACCCAGGGACCAGGAGAGGCATTGCCCCTCCCTTTTTTTTCTGGGCACAAGAACTAATTGGGAAGAAAAATAAAATCGGTAACATGAACTTGTGACCTTTGTAATTCTCAAGGAAACTGGTGCATATTTTCAAAGAGCGTAGAGCAAATGCAGAGAGAGTACATTTATACTTCAGGTGGCACAAGCTACCTGAACCTCCTATTTCTCTTAAACAAAATCGGACCAAGCAGTAGAGGTCTCTAGCCTAGGAAGGTTTGTGCATGCTTGCCAAATCCTTGTTCTTTGGCTGGACAGAAAAGAGAAAGGGAAGCCAAGAACTCCACCAAGAATACTGAAGGCAGCCAGCACTTTACACACACACATACACACAAAATGTGGCAGGATGCCTTAAGTGCTTCACTCACCGGCCAGGCAAAACTGAAAGGGAGGACAATCCGGTTCCTTTCCTTATTCCGGCTGTATCTTAAATTAAAGGTATTCCCACCGATGACGGGGGTAGATCCAAATCCAAAACTGCAAGCGCCCTCAGCAGAAACGCGGGACTGATACTCCTTCAGGCAAACTTTGAAATAGGTATCACATTCATCTCTGGTGCATTTTTTATCAATTGGGTTTCGGGTCCCATCACAACAATTTCCATTTTGCAATTCGCCGTTTATATTTTGCATGGATATGATCTCAAACTCGAACTGGCCTGATGTTAGAGTCACCTGTTAAGAAAGACCCTCCCCACAAAAGGGAGAGGAACAGAGTTTTAGCACACAGGTTGTAAAAAGAAACAGATTTCTTCTATTCTTCCTCTAAAGTACCAAGTAAGCTATGAAAACTAAAATCACAAATGTATTTCTTCCTTCTTAACCCACCCCCCCCCAAAAAAGAAGAAGCAAGAAAGGAAATTCTAAAAAATCAGAGTTGGGAAGGGGTGTCATGCTGTGGTCTCTGGAAGGAACAACATTAAAAAACCATCTCTTTGAGTCAGTAATAGCAACCCGTACACAGGGCAAAACAAATCCAGTTCTAATCTAGCCACTACAGCCATAGGATTGTAAGTCACTTTGCAATCAGCTCTTTAAAAAAAAAAAAAAAAAAAAGCAGAACTCCTGTAGGAAAAAGTGAAATGGAGCAATCTTTGGAAAGTTTGGTGTAATTAGATAAATCTGCGAAGAGGGCGGGGCAGTTTCTTTAGAAATTATCTCCGGCTGTTCGAACTGGAGAGATACGTTGAATTAAAGCGTTTTTTACATGAAAACGGGGGGGAAAAAAAAAACCTGGGGTTTGTAAAGCACGAGGTTCACCGGAGTCCTAAAGAACCTCCTTTTCTCCCCCCTCCCGTTTGCTCCATTTTCGTTGTGCAAAATTAAGCACGCCAGTGATATCGCTGAAGAAAGAAAGAGACCCGAGATGCGTTTGTAAGTTATTCTTTAAAAAAAAAAAAAAAAAAGCAAACTCTTAATTTACAGCGGGAAGAGAGATGTGCAACGTACCTTTACTCGCAAGCATAACAGCGCAAGAAAAAGACTTAGGGAAAACTCCGTGAGCTGCGGTCTCTTTGATAAAAGCATGCCTCTTTCCTGCAGAGTCCCCTTCGCTCAGAGACGCTTCCCAAGGTGCCGCTGCTGTGGCAGCCGCTGTCCGGCTCTAATATACTCCCCGAATCGAAGTACGCACGGGTGGAAGACAACACCACTTTTCAAAAGCTTTTCAATAGCGCCCCAATCTTCAATGCAAAGCAGCCCAGCCTCCTTTTATTCTCCTTGGCCTCCCTCTCCCCCCCCCGGCTTTGCTTTCTTGTTTTTTTTTTTTTTTTTAAATATATATATAACTAGCGATGGTTATTTCTGGTCCCTTTCTGCCCCCCTTCTCCGCCTCTCTTTCTTTGCAGATCACTTGCCACCTCTCGATCGAGGCCACACAATAACCCGGGCGAGCCCCCCTCCCCACCCCCCGCGACACGCACATAGACGACACCCAAAGACGACAACAACAGCAGCAAAAAAAAAAAAAAAAAAAA
>NW_015386618.1:264001-277962 GCF_001527695.2 Protobothrops mucrosquamatus | reverse complement strand
AAGAGGGGGGGGTGGTAAGTGGGGAAAAAAAAAAAAAGCCGGAGAAGGAGGGAACCGATCGCCCGTCCTGCAAGCCCCACTGAACAGAATGCCTCTTCGCGCTAGCCCATGGCCACAAGAGGAGGGGAAAGGACAGGCGGCGCATGCGTTGCCATTAATATGCATTAAGGAGGAGGGTGGAAAGGAAGCGGCAGCGCCGCCTCGGGTCCCTGGGGAGGTTTGCCTTTTCCTTGGAAGGGTGACAAGAGGAGGAGCGACAGCCACGGGGAGGGGGAGGGAGGGAGGGAGGGAGGGGGGAGAGGGCAAGATGCGCGAAAGGCAGGAAAGGCGGAGATTTGTAATAGGTGAGTAAAGGCGAGCAAGTGGGGCAGGCGAGCTGGACCGCGTTATTGACGTTCGCGCTCAGATTCATCCCGATCCTTGCGCCAAGCGGCCGCTTGCTTGTAAAAAAAAATAAATCATCATCATCATCATCATCATCATCATCAACCCATCAAATGTTTGCGCCGTCTGATGTTCTCAGGCAAGAACGGCTAAAAGCACTGGAAGGTGTGAAAGGGAAAGGGGGCTTCCTTTCACCAGCGCCGTCCCCTTTGCCGAGAGGCTTTGCATATAGGATCTTACTGCGACCTTTCCCATTTGGGGGTATATGTGGGAACGTTCACACGCGCGCGCGATCTACCCACTCACGCATCTGACAAAGTGCACAGAAACTTACACGTCCTTTTTAAAAAAGAATGGCAAGGCGGGTTTTTTTTTTTGTTCTTCCTGTAAGGAAAGGGAGAGGGGGGGGAGAGAGAGAGAGAAAAAAAGCGCCCTTTCCTAATCTTTCCGAGAAGCGGAGCCCGTTCTCACAGCCTGGGAAGACCAAATGAATGCTGGTGAGCAGGGTTTTTTGTTCTTGTTGGTTAGGAAAAAAAATCATAGTTACCACGGCTCCGATCACAAAGTTCACGAGAGGTGCAAAGAATAACTTAGTGCACATGCTAGCTGCGTTGGTGCGGCGGGGGGCGGGGAGAGCTATGAAAAAACAGCTTTTTAATTCTCAAGTACGACCCATAGCTTTTCTAACCTGATTAAGCCACTTTAGCAACTGCTTTTTTGGCAGGCAGGCAGGCAGGCAGGCAGGCAAGCAAGCAAGCAGGCAGGCAGGCAGAAGACTGAATCCCTGAATGTCTGGGCTGTGGAAATTGGAGGGAGACTGTATTTACTCGGCAGTAAGAAGTAGCTTTTGGGGTGCAACTTACTGCTAAACAAATCTGTAGGGTTGCAGTCTTCATGCTGGGCAACTTCAAATTGTTAATGAGCCACGTATAGTGGAAAGTGCCTCTGTCATAGCAAAGTTGTCAGAGTTATGCTCCAGGACAGAAAACATATTATAATGTGCCCCTTCTCCCCCAAAACAGATCTGGCTCCCTGTTTTATCCTGAAGAAAGTAATACACACCCCTACCTAAAGAAGAAGCCTCTGTGAGATCATTTATATCTCAATCATTTAATCTGATTATAGTTCCTGGCAGGTAGAAAGGTAGCTTATAAGGGAAAGCAACTAGGATTTTTCTGACACCCTGATTTTCTAGGTGGGAAAATTACATTCTTATTTAACCTTTTCTTCTCTAGGGAGGGGAAGGAGAAATGTTACATCAAGTTGCCTTTCCCTAGCTGTCTGAAATACCAGTAGTATAGCTCAATGTAAGTTAACTTGTCCTGACTTTGCCACTGGAAAGGAAGAATTCCTTGCTTCCTGTTCTCCTCTTTTAATTTGGCAAGTCTGCTGGATTTCCAGGGCTGCTGCTACTTCTTGACTTTGGTTATGGATTTGGGATCTGCCCGCTTGCTGTTGTTTTTGAATGACCAGTACTATACAGGGCTTTGAAAAATGAATTGCATAAAGAACGTGAGCTGACATGAACAAATTCACACATCCATTTAAGAAATCCTGTTTCCAAGAGTGGCTTAATTTCGGAGACCGGTGGATGAAGGTTAGAAAATATACTTAGCGGAAGTGTGTTTCTATGTGTGAAAGATGGCAGTCAGGTTTTAGCCTTTTTTTTTTTTAGCATACCTCCTGTACTCCTATCTATGAATGTACTAAAGCACTTTTCCCTAAGTCCAAATGATCCCAGCCATCTCAGGAACTTGTAGGGACCAGTAAAAGTTTCAACATTACACTTTCTGGGCTGCAAAAATCTAGATACCCATGAGAGGCAGCCAGGTAAATTTTTTAATTTATTTATCCGTCAAACAAAAATTGCAAATTTGAACGAACAAAATGAAAAAAAACCACCTAAAATGTGACAGGAACGCTAGGCATGTTAGTGCGCTTACACATGCCCTCCCCTTAAGAACTTCTTAAACATGGGATGAGGTCCACAGAAGTTGAAATTAAAACTGTTAGTTAGCTATGACAACTGAACCGGGTAAGATATGCTAGACTTTGACAACTGTTACAAAAATCTTTTTTTTTTACAATCAAGTTTAAAACAGTTTACATTAAGTTTAAAGGGGTTGTTCATACACGTTCCATTATGATTAAAACAAAAAAAATGATTTTGACAATTTTAGATTTGTCTATAGCAGTGGTGGCGAACCTATGGCACTCAGAGCCCTCTCTGTGGGCACATGCGCCGTCGCCCCAGTCCTAGGCCTTCAGCTGGGTTTTATAAAACCTTTTTGCTTTAGGCCTCCGCCGCCATGTGCAAAAAAAAAAAAGGTTCAATCAGTCAATTTCAACTTCTCACGGGGAAAAAAAAGATCTTGCAAAGTTGGAATTGATTGATTGAACTTTTTAGTCCCACCCAGTCTGCCGTTACCACCGCAGCCATGCCCACCCAATGGCCCACGCCCAGCCAATTGGCCACACCCACCCAGCACTCGACGATGCATAAGTGGGTTTTGGGTTGCAGTTTGGGCACGCAGTCTCTAAAAGGTTCGCCATCACTGGTCTATAGCTTGCTGCTACCTTTTCGTTGTGCTGAAATCAGTCAGACTTCTTAGAGTCTGGCAGACCTAAGAAAGTGGGTTTTAAGAAGGCTGATAAAAGGGGTGAAAATAATGCTGACCAGGCTAGATGGAAACCTGCAAACGAAAGGCCCTCGCCACAGTTCCATGCCCCCTTGCCTGAGTAAGGGTGTTTGAATTGAAGACAGGGTTACCTGTCACAAGTAAACATGCTCAGGCTCAAGGCTATATGGCACTAGCTAGAGGAAAGGGTGTGTGTTTGTGTATGTGTGCGAATGAAGATAATCACACTGGGAAAAGGAGGCATGTGGTGGAAATCATTGTCTGAAGACAAATTGCCAGCCTGAGGAAAAAAGAGGGCGTGTGTTGGAGAGAGATTTTCTCAGCTGGGAAAGTGGCATTTCAGCTGCAGAGGTTTCCTTCCCTGAAATGTGTTAGAGCACTGACTCTGCACAAGTTGGCTGACAAACTTCTTTTTGGCAATGGGAGAGCTTTCAGGAGAGTCCAGAAGCCGTTACTCACCTGATGCAGTGTGGGGAGGCTGATAAAAATTAGTGCAAGCAAAGCAAGGATTACTTCTGAGTTGCTGCACTCTCCTAGGAGCAACCAAGAACAACCCTCTTAAGTGTTTCTACTGCTGTGCAGTTGGCGCAGTATGATCCTATGAGGGAGCCCAACTAGGCAATCTGCTTTTTAGCTGTAGGCATAAAATACTTTTATTAGGAAGTGAGGCAGACCCAGCTAGAATGGAGCTTCTGAGGAAACCAAAAGCTGTGCCAGATGATAATTTGGGAATAAGGATTCTATGGAAGGAAAACACCAATTACTTTAAAGCAGAAAGGCCCGGGTCATTTGTACCAATTAGTTTTTCTTTTTGTCTGTGGACTTTAATAGTTCAAGAGCAATTCCTGTTCATGTTCTCAGTTTCTTAAGAGCTGAAATGTACACAAGATACAGTAATCCTTGCAACCATCCCATTGATTGGTTATATTTCTAATCAGCCCATTAATAAGATTCTATGGGTGGACTTCAGAGCTATTAAAAATAAAAACAATAAAAAGTTGTCATCTCCTTGAACACAGAGCTGAGCCTGAAAAACAAACTTTGCTCCTAATGAACATGGAAATCTTTAACTCAACAACATCATTTCAAACTGCTGTGTGTAAGGACTCAGGTGACAGAGTTTTGTGTTAAACATAGCAATGTTTAGAAGATTCCCACTCATGCAGGCCAGGCTTTCTAGTGTAACCTTCATTCTAACCTACTTGGGCTTTTTACTTGCCAATATTTATTTTAAAGAGGAATATGAAATCCTGAAGTCCCCTATCTGTAGTATGAAGTGGGACAGCCTAAATTGCCTTAAGGAAAACTAGGCCCAAATTTAGATTTTCTTTTTCTTTTTTTTTTGCTAGAAAAGCTGTATATTTCCCTCAATGTGTACCGAGTAATCTTGTTTAGTCTCAGGCATTACATTAAGCCATGGCTTATTTAAATGACTTGGTAAATTTATTTAATTAAATTTTGAAAAACACACATAGCTGATTGGGTGTATATCTTAAGTCATGATGGTCAGGATCACACATCCAACCAAACCATCAACTATCGTTTATAAACCACAGCGGCTAGATTTTATAGAACAAACAAAACCAAAATCAAGGAAGCCATGTTCTGACTTAGCAGGATTGATAACTAACAGTCAAAACTTTTTGTATGTGTGTTGTACTGTTAGAGATCCTCTTGACACACACTACACCCTGCGAATACTTTTGCCACTATGGGTCCAGAGCTATCCTTGCCTGTCCTGCTCAAAGTATTTAAGACAATGCTAAAAGAAGAGAGGGACAGTAGGTTCATGTCAGTGGTGGGATTCAAATATGTGAACAACCGGTTCTCTGTGTGGATGCCACTTCCGGAAGTCCATTCTAGGCCTGGGCAATAAAAAAAATTAGCTACCAGTTCTACCCAACTGATGCGACTGGCTGAATCCCACCACTGGTTCATGCCCAGAGTTCCTTCAAGGAAAAGCAAAAATATAATACCCAAATATAACTTTCTTGAAGGACACAACCTGAGACAATAACTTCCATCTCTTCAAGAGGGGGCCTCAAGGCTTTTTAAATGAATGTCATCCCACTGGGGCTTTCTGATCTCTAGGGGTATATCTCAATGAGATTATTAAGGAATTAGGAATGAAGTATTTTTCTGTGTGAGCTGAGTTCGCTTACTGCGTTAAGCCATAGTGTGGTTTGGCTTAGTTTGCATGTGACCTTCACCGGTGTACTTTGCAATCCATGATTAATTGCCTCCTTTACCAATCCTGGCTAAACATTTAGTGTGACTCCTGCCTTGGCTTCCCACCCCAAAGCTGTATAGCAGTTTTCTTGGGCCTTCCCTGGCTGTGAAGCCCTTCCTCCTCCAGCTATCCAGCCTCATGTATCCATCCTGTGAGCTGTGAATGTTTTGCCAAAAGAAGACTCCCAAAGTCTGTGTACTGACTGCTGCTATCTTGGGTGCTGCAAGCAAAGCTGGCCTGTGTACTGAATCAGATTCAGCCGTAGAGGTTATTTAGATGCATCTCAATTTCTCTTTATTTTGGCAAACATCTGCTGCAAGAAATATTGTGGGGTTTCTGTCCCTAGAGCAGGTAAGAATTACAGGGCATTCCATCCAAATCCTGGGTTTTGTTTCCCACAGAGACTAGCCAGAAGCTTCTGAATCAGGAGAGGTGAAACTCCTGTGAGAACCTGATTAGCTTTTGATAAGAGCTCACCCAAACCCACAAACCTTTTTTTTTTGTCATAAACGAGCCCTAAAAGCACTAGAAAGAAAAAAAGAAATGGAATATAGGAGAAAAACAGGTTGGGCAGATAGAGCTAAGTGAGTTGTTTTGAATTCCTGTGCATTGAGCCATGCTGGTTGTGTTGGCAAAATAGGGTTGCGAATCTCCTTTTTGGGAACAGATTCCTCCTTTCCTACAGCAGGCAGGTATAATGCGGTCCCCTCCAGGCTCAGAATAGCAGGACCATTTTAATGCTGAAAGTGCAGAGAAGTGAATTTTTGTTGTTAGGAATTTCCCAAGCTCTACAGAGCTCGTAAGTGAGATGGTTAAAAGTTGCAGTTTTAAAAGATGGGATGCGAGAGGAAACAAAACCCACAGTGCTTCTATTACATCCTTGGAAGCAAATAAGGAACTCCTGAAGGGATTAGCCCTCTATCATTTTGTATTTCCCAGCAACTGTGATTTACAGGTATACTGCATCTGTTCCTGGAAGTTCCATTTCTTTGTAATGCTTAAATCAGGGGTCTTCAAACTGGGCCCTTTTATGACTTGTGGACTTCAACTCCCAGAATTCCTTAGCCCGGCATACTGCCTGAGGAATTCTGGGAGTTGAAGTCCACAAGTCATAAAAGAGCCAGGTTTGAAGACCCCTGGCTTAAATAATCATTGATAGACCTCTTTTTCTAGAAATGGGTCTAATTTGCTTTTGCAACCACTCAGCAGACCTTGTGGCTGTGAGTGCCAGAAATCAGTAAACAGTGTCACAATCTTTATTTCTAACCAATTATATTGGATAAGCTCGGGTTCCAATATTATTAAGGAAACAAAACAAAACACCAAGTTACCAAGTTCTGTTATGCTGCTCCTTATACTTTTCTGACTTCCATTCTTTACAAGCCAAGGTGATCATGAGAATTTTGAGGAACACAAAAATATAATTATTACTAATAATATCTAAATTGAATAGCCTGGACATGAGTGCAGGAAACAAAAATTGTTGTTATCTCAAAATGAGGGACCACATTAATTGGTTTAATAAATAAATGATAGAATACTATGGAAGGATTTGGCTGGAACCCCAATGGGGCAGACTACAGGTTTATTACTTTCCAACTTTATGGCTCCCCACTTCCCTTAGGGACTTACTGCCATTCCTTGAAGAGCTGGTAAGGTTTATGCTCCTTCACACACTTTCTCTCTAAAAGATGGGGATGTTATGAATTGTAGGGCAAGGTTTTGGTGGCACTCCTTGTGCCCTGCCTCCCTCCGGTTTCAAGAACCAGAGAGATCATAAGAAGATTAGTTGGTATACCAAAGGGCAGAGATATAGCAGTTTTATTACCAGCAACAATATTCAGATTGCTGGTTGCTCATGGCTTACCTATATACAGACTTTGTTTGGGTCCTAAATGTGGTTAGAACAATGCTTTGTTTGCAGGCTGGAGCAAACCGACTGTAATTTGGCCTTAGAGGCCTGGAAGTGCCATTCAGTTTGCTGCCAGCTTTTCATGGGGTGGAGGTTTACAGGGTGCAGAGTTAAGTGAGTAGAACCTCATAGGTAGTTGATTTGCTTGATTTGCTATACTTCAAACCAGTCAATTATTTAAAAAAAAGGGAGATTTTCTTAACTGTGGAGGGAAGAAATTGCAGTAAAGCTATTGTCAGAGGGGTTTCTATAATCTATAAATATATTTTATCTATCTACCTGCCAGTCTCTGCTGCAGTTGCAAAACTCTCAGCAGCTTACAGTAATTGCAAACAACCCAAGCATTTTAAATAAAATGTACCACTTGATATATATATATGTGCCAGTCTAAAACCAGAAACGTCACCAAAACCAGCCACCTCACCACTCACTAGCGGCTCTTTGGAATATCTCTGTTTTCAGGAATTTCCAGAAGATCAAGACTGAGGAGGCCAACCTTGTTTCTAATGGGAGGCTGTTCCATGAAATTCCACTGAAAAGCACCTCCTCCTCTGTGCAGGAGACAATTACTCAAAATTTCTCCCAGGATGCATGGGTTGGGCAGTTCAAATCCATTGACTGGAGATGGTCCTTGTAGGTATCTTGGTGGCAGGGCTACGTCAGGCTGTACAGAGACAGGAAGAACTTTGATTGCACCCAGGAAGCTAAGAGGAAGCCAGCATAGAGCCTGGAACACACAGTAGTGATATTCTTGGAGCGGTGAGTGCCTGATAGTTGTTGGACTGTTGTATCTAATCCTGTCTGCACCCTATTACAGGCAATTACAGCCATTTATTTAGTGACCATTCAAAGTTATAATGGCACTGGAAAAAAAGGGACTTTATGACTTCACAGCATCTCCACGATCACCATGTTCGGAATTTGATTGCTTAGCAACCAGCATATATTTACAATCATTGCAGCACCTCAGGGTTGTACGGTTGCCATTTTGTGACCTTTGTATCTGGCTTCCAACAAACCAAGGCTAGATGCGCTTAACAGCTCACACAATTCGCTTGACTGACTGCAGCAGTGATTCATTTAACAACCTTGTGGCAATTAAAAAGTATAAAATCAGTGGCAACTCGCTTAACAACCACTTTGCTTAGCCACAGAGATTCTGGTCCTAACTGTGGTTATAAGTCGAGGACTACTGGTAGTCTTAATGTGTTGCACCAACAAAAGCTTGTATCAGATGGTTAGCTTGAGCTGACTGTTTTTGAGGATTTGTATTCTCAGCTGAATATCGGAGAAAAAGGACATGAGAGCAATATAAACTCAGAGGTATTGCTGTGTACAAACCACAATATTTTTTGGGAGGAAATGGCTCAAATCATTCTGTATATATCAGTCTATGGAACATCTCTTCTTTTTTTTTTTTGATCGGGTGAGGGAAGGATGGTCCTTTTATGACTTGTGGACTTCAACTCCCAGAATTCCTGAGCTAGCTATGCTCAGGGTCCATAAAGGATCCATCTTTCCCCACCTCTGTTTTAGATCACCAATTTAAACACTTAATATTACTAGAAAACCAAATGGCCCCTGAGCTGGGATGACTGCTAATATGAGTGTGACCAGTGGTTGGAGAGTCATAACAAAAACATGTTCACAATTCAGCAATCAGGATTTCAGAAAGAAAGGCCAGGATCTTGCTCCCTAATAGGTCACAATGGGATCCTCTCTGTACTGAGAAACATTCATTTATCCATGTCTCTCCCTCATAAAAGTCTGAACCTCAGGAATTCCTCTCTTGCCTAGATAGAAAACTAAACGCTAAAGGGATTTGGTTGCTTATTAGATTTACATAGTAAATTTTCTACCCTGCCTTTTCTTCAGGAGAAAGAAAAGTGTCACACATCATATCTCCTTCCATTTACCCCACAGTGTTCCTATAAAATAGTTTGGGCTGCTCCATGGCTGAGGACAGGCTCATACTTGACTCTCTCAGGTGAAAGTCCAACATCTTAATTTCTGCATCTTTCTGGCTCTCCTTTGCCTTTAAAGTGTTCAGGTAGTCCTCTACTTACAACAGTTCATTTAGTGACCATTTGAAGTTACAACAGCACTGAAAAAAGCGACTTATAACATTTTTCACACTTATGACTGCTGTAGCATCCCCATGGTCACGTGATCAAAATTCAGATGCTTGGCAACTGACTCACATTTATGACGGTTGCTGTGTCTCAGAATCATGTTATCTCCTTTTGCGACCTTCGGACAAGCAAAGTCAATGGGGAAGCCAGATTCACTTAACAACTGTAGTACTAATTTAAGAACTGCAGTGCTTCATTTAACAAACGTGGCGAGAAAAGTTGTAAAATGGGGCAAAACTCACAACAAAGGTCTCACTTCGCAACATAATTTTTGGGCTCAATTAGGGTCATAAGTTGAGAAGTGTATTAGTGTCCTTTGCAAAAGACTTCCATCTATGAAGCCGAGTGCTGCAGGGTGGTAGTCCTACACATTTTAGCTCCAAGTCTGTCCCCTTAAACCGAGGTTTAATTTTGAGTAGAAGAGCATCCCACTGCATAGTAAAGGTTGTGTGAGCTTGACGAGCCCACTTCAGGACAGCTGTGTTGAAGGCTGTTTGTCATTATGACTTTGGTTGCTGTTTAAAGAACCTCTGTGTAGCAAACCCAAACTGTCAAAAGACAGCTTGATTACTTTTCCAACCGATGATGAGAGCTGCAGATAAGCTTGGGTAAAACCAAAAAGGCAGAATTCTCCATTGCTTGCTACCACTGCCAGAGTTAGGCGAGAACACGATATGAGTGAAATCACTGGAGCCCCCTGAAATTGACACCAGCTGAGGTGCTCTGAAGCTTTAACAATATTCAGGGGCATTAAATACCAAGGACAGGGCTGATGAGTTATGATAACTGCTGGAGTCTTTTTATCAGTTCAAAATTGGAATAGGCATTTAGAAAAAATGTTCTTCACTCTCAGTAGATGGCTATCCATAGCTTATAGCCTATTCTGTGTACAGTATATTGATTCAAAAGTTAGTCGAATTGATTTTAGCAAGGCTTATGGCCAGATGAGTTACTAAAGGACTGCATTTATCGGATTTATAAATATTTCTCTCTTCTGTTTTTCTTGCCTTAGATGCCTCTTAACTACAGATGAAGGATTACCATCCTGAGTGTATCAACCTCTGAGTAAATCTCACTTCTGTGTAAATCTAGAGGGGTTTGCAGTTGTTCCATCAATGAGGAAAAGAGCTACCAACCTTTTGGGGTATAAGAGCCTTTGGGAATTTCACAAGATCTGGGATTTAACTTACTTACCTACTTACTAAAATAAATAAATAATAAAATAAAACGAATAAAATTAAATTATTTATTTATTTTTAAGGTATGTTGAAGCTGCTGAATATGGAGAGCCATGGGACTGTGTATGGTGTACTGCAGTTTCCCGAGTAGGATATATTAATTGCAGTAAATACAATCAAATCTGTTGAAAGGGCTAAAGCACCAGAATTAAGGTAGTCTGCATTTTCAAGCGATAGCACACTAATTCTAGTTTTAATTGTGCAGGTTCTAGCTGCAGTCAGTTATTATTTTAAAATTATGCAAACTAATCCCTGCCTTCCTTAACATTTTGTCATATTTTAATGTGACCAAGAAAGCAAAGTCAAGGCAGAGTTGTACTGTATCAACCATAATTGGATTCCATTCTGCTTTTATAGCAACGAAGACAAGTCTACTTGACATCTGCTTTTTCTCTTTATTTTTTTCCCCTTCTGGGGGAATGGGGTGGACCTGTGTAGAGAATAAGGAAGAGGACATTGATGGAAATATGCAAGAACTGTTACCTAGGCAAAGGGGTGGTGGTGCTGAAACATTTTTTAAATCCTGAGAAACAAGATAATATTCAAAAGTGACTCAGGCAGATACCTCTCTGATTTGTTGGAATATAAGAGGTGAGGGGAAGTATAGCACAATCAGATTTACAAGATTCTGTTACAGTATTCAAGCTCAATAAAATGTACAGATAATATGTATGAGGATAATTGAGCCTGGAATTAATGGTCATAAGTTGTGATCATTCAGGGGCTCATCAGGTGACCACACCTGATTTTACAACCTTTTTTGCAATGTTTATTAAACAAATGTGGTGGTCCTGTTTTGGCCAGTGGGTGTTTCTTGCTGGAAACCAGAAGTAAACATGGCAAGAAAACCAAAAACTGTAGTCACATGACCATGGGATACTGCAGTTACCAAATGTCCTAAATGCAATCATGTGACCACTCTCTCTCTCTCTCTCTCTGTGTGTGTGTGTGTGTGTAGCTGTCAGAACTTCAAAAACAAATTACCAGTCCACTGGGGAGGTCCACTGTAATGATTGCTAAGCGACTGGTTGTTAAGTGAGGACTAGTGTAGTTGTAATCTTTGGGGGTTGATTTCCTGATCTGGTTTCCCTAGTGGAGCTGACAGCCTAAGAGTCTCCAGGATTCCAAGACAGAGAAGAACTTCTTTGAGAAAGGATTCATAATCCCACTGGGTTCTACAAGCCGCCTACATTTGAATTCCAAACCAGGCAAGTGGCAGACAATTGACAGCACAGCATCATTAAACTTGTCTCAACCTCACAAGTATCCCGGCAAACATTCTAGATTGAGCGGTGGCCCAGTGGGAGCCTTCAGCATTTCATTCAGCTTTCACTCTTCCTTCCTACTCAGATCTTGTTCATCTTCCTATTTTGTAAAATAGAAACTGCCGCATAAGATTACAGTCATTCTAAAAACATGCCATGGAAACCATGAGCATTAGAGCTGTACGAGGTATCCAGATGTGATCACCCTGACCCGAGGCGCTTTTGTTCCAAATTAGAAATAGGACAGGTTTAAGAAATGAAATAATGGAGCTCAGTTTTGCAAAAGACAGTAAAGCAGTGCTGTGAAAACCAATAAAATAAAAAATCCAGTGTTCTCTGTGCTAAAGAAATGGTAATTTTCCTTGCAATTTTGGGTGAGAGCTGTGACCTGGCTGGTAATTATCATCATAATGCCAGGCATGTGGATAGTTCTTCAGGTACTACCACCTTTGACTTAATATGTCTTATATTAGAGAACGGTAGATATTCAACAACTGAATGGGTTGCTCAACTCCTCTTCCTGCTCATTGAAGAGGTGCGTGGCAGACCACAATTTAACTGGTATGGTTTCTCTCCCCGTGTATGAGAAAATACACCCTGTTGAATTTCTGAGTGGAGAGTAGATGCCACCCATCTAGCTAATCCCTTTACGAGGATTTAAAGCTACTGTATGTCAAAGTGTGCTTTCATAGAGAACATGTTGAGCAAGACTTCCTTTTAGTTAAAGAGGCTTCCATAAGTGCCCCCGGGCCACTTTTATCTTGCTCTTATGCTGAAACTGATCCCCTTCACTTGAATGAATGTGATGGTGTCAAATATAAGAATAGGGCCTCTCCAGCTTCATGGTTGACTGATGTGCATTCCACCTGAGGAGCCCATTTGCACAGCCGAGTGATCTAAACTTGAAAGCTAATTTCTGTAATTACCAAGTGCAATTGAACTCCAGCAAAACTTTTCATCACCGGCATGGGATGGGAATTCGGCCTCCGTAACCATTTAACGCGGGAGTGGGTTAGGGGCAAGGAACTAATTGGAAGGTATTTAACTGGGAGATTTCCCTTCTTCTTAACTGTACTATATTTATCCAAGGGGAAATTGGTATCCATAATTAGAAAGTTGAGCGAAGGATAGAAGCTTTCACAAAACTGATGTGTCAAAGTGCCCTGTTCTGGAAAGCCATCTTTGGATACAATACTTAAGGATTATACCCACAGAGAGGGGTTGCAGACACCTATCTGCTGAAATGCCAAGCCAATTTGTGACAGTTAGGAAGAATGGCTTATTTCTGCAAAGTTCTCAGTCCCACGGGGTACCCAATTTCAAACTCCTGCATTTTTCAGACCTTCCACCTCTGAGAGTAACTAGTGGGAGATTGTGTGTGCATCACAAGCTTTCCAATTATGATTAAAGTGCTTCTCCTTCCTTAGCCTTTTTTTTTTGATTGCCCAAAATGGCCCTAGAATGAGGTCCTTCTCTCCCCCAACTTGTAAGGATAAGCCATTGCCCTGTGTCTAAGTATATAAACTCCCAAAGATCTACAACAAAGTTCTAGGCATAAAAAGACTCAATTATATGATGATATTATGGGACAGATGTGATGTATGGAGTGCACAGATTTATGTACACATCTGTTGGGGTCTGTGATTATGAGAACGGCCAGGACTACAAAGTTTTTGAGATGGATATAATTACTGGATATACATGGATATAACTACTGGATGTACATGATATAACTACTAAAAAGGCAGGTTTCACTCCAGAGGAAGAGCACTTTTGAAAACTTTGAGGGAGAGGGCTTCAAAGGAAAATCAGTATGCATTATACTAGTTGACACAAATGGATCTTTCAACACATGCTGACATGCCTATAGATGAATCCCCCCTTCTATCACCCAAAGGTCACTAGCTGACCTTCAAAATCTGAGCCATAAAAATCTGACAGGCAAGAATTCAACACAAAGTGTTCTTAGGTGGCCACCTAAGACACTATGAGATGAACATTTGTACTTTCTAGCTGAAAAGAAGCTGCTCTTATTTGCTGCCAGCTCTTGGAGAACCCCTGCCGTCCATCCATTAGGGAGAATTCTGCCCAGATGTGGTAGGGAGAGGGGGTTATCCATCATTATCTGCTCAAGATCTTCAACAGTATTGCATGAAAAAAA